>NC_062194.1:8299469-8316969 GCF_912470025.1 Vespa velutina
TGGAGGACGAGCGAACTAAGCGCGGATCGAACATATACACATACATAAATTACGTGCATATATATATATATATATACACATGCATAAATACGTATATATATTTATAAGTATATCTATACATATATGAATGTATATTATATGTATATATATATATACACATGCATAAATATGTATATATATTTATAAGTATATCTATACATATATGAATGTATATTATATATATGTATATATATATACACAGATACACACACATCTCTTGATTCTTTGGAATTTTTCATTTGGTATCGTGCAAATAACAATAGTGATATCTACTAACGATGCAATTTGCATCTATTGGAATATGTATGTTGTGTGTGGCTGTGTATGTGTCATTGTATTGCAAGCGCGTCGACAAATGTACATATGTATGTACGTATTATATATATGTATATACGCGGGTAGAGAAACCGATCCGAGCGATATAAATCTGAATTAAACGAACGTCAAAAGCAAACGCAAAATGTTTCCAATGTTTTCATCGCTTTCTTTACGTGAATTTTTTTTTTTTTTTTTTTTTTTTTATATGCGTTAAACAACCAGCAACATTGATGACCGACAAAATTATCTCTCTTTCTCTCTCTCTCTCTCTCTCTCTCTTTCTCTTTTTTTCTTTTATTTACTATTTATTTTACAATTTATTTATTCATTCATTCATCCATTTATTTATTCATTTATTATTTAATTTAATTATTTAATATCATTTATTCGATTATTTATATACGAATTGAATAATATTTATTACTTCATTGTATCCTCTTCTCCTCCATCCCCCATTCTTATTTTTATCCATCTATATAAATAATATCCAAAATTGTATAAATCACTTTATGTTTTATCGTAATTATTTTTCAATTAAACTCATAGAAGTATTATATCCTTCAACGTAGTTATTTTCATGCACGTGACGTATCAGAGTCCTTCGCATTAGTTATTCACTCGAAAGTAATGACGAGAATGATAATATATATATTTTTCAACGTGTAGCAAGAAATTATTAATCGTCTCTATGATTGGATACGCTTGTAGTAGACCATAATGACGACGAATGGAATTGTCGTCGACAGAGAAAGAGAGGGGACAGAGAGAGAGAGAGAGAGAGAGAGAGAGAGAGAGAGAGAGAGAGAGAGAGAGAGAGAGAGAGTGAGAGAGAGGGGAAGTGGGAGTGAGAGAGAAAGAGAAGAAGAGAGAAAGAGAGAGAGACTGAGAAACAGTGAGAAGGGAGAGAGCGGAGAGAGCGGAGATGATTAGGACCGGTCAATAGATGATGATATAACGTGCTCCAGTACCGTATATAGCCTCATCTAAATCTAGTCTTCTCATCGCGCTAAGGGAATATGTACATGCATACAATCATACATACATACAATCATACATACATACAATCATACATATATACATACATACATACATACATACATACATACATACATACATACATACATACATACATACATACATACATACATACGTACAACATACATACATACTTACATACATACATACATACATACATACATCGATCGTCTTTTCATAGCAAATCTATTTTTGAAATATCCTCTAAAGTCTCGTAATATACACGGGAAACGATATTTTCGAACGAAATGTAATATCGAAACGTGTTTCATGTTTTTTTTTTTTTTTTTTTTTTTTTTTTTTTTTTATATATATTTAATTTGTAAATATATTCAAATCGAAACGGGAATCGAAAATCAAAGGAATAAATAAAAAATTTTGTCTCTCCTTCGTCGTACAATTTTTGTTTTGTTATCTGATAAAAATAAAAAAAATAAAAAAAAAATAGATAAATAAATAAATAAAGTGAAATAAAATAATATAACGCGAAACTTAGAAACGTGACATTTCATATGGACTCATTTTGTGTGTATATGTATGTGTGTATATATATATATAATATACGAAAAAATTATTTATATATATATATATATATTTTTATAATAAAATCTATATATAAATATAAAAATCTAAATATATATAATTTCGCAAATTTTATTTAAAAAAAAAGGATAATAAACAGGAAAAAATGTTTTATTTTATAACTTCAAAGTCACAATGGGTTATAATATTTTTACATGCATACATGTAATCTAAGAATCATATATATATATATATATATATATTATTTTATTATTATTAATTATTATTAACTATATTATTTATGATTTCTTTGTTAATTAATTTTCTTAAAATAATGATTAGTGAAGTTGTGTTTCAAAATTATAATAAAGAATATTTTTTTCAGGATACAGTAAGACTATTTTTTTTCTTTTTTATTTATTTATTTATTTATGTATTTATAAGATCCAATTTTACCAAGAAATGTTTTTTTGACTTAATGGCTTTTTCTTCCGATATTGATTTAGTAATAGATTCAATATCACTATCAATGATATATCAATACTATTACCAATAATACATCAGTATCGTTAATAATAAGATGTCGAACGAATAATATTGGTTGCTTGTTAGACATAGGTCAGAGTCTAATAGTCACACAATTTATAGCCATTTATTATATATATATATATATTTCTATATATATATATTTCTTTTGTACAAGTACAAATTAAGATTTGAACGTAAAAAAAAATAAAGAAAGAAAAACATTCTTTGTTTTTTCTTCTAATTTCTTTTTATTATAGATTCAATTGACGTATTTATGAGTAGCCCATAATGAAAAAAATAAGGATAAGAAACGCGAACATTATCAAAAATATTCGATATGCTATCGTCATAGGTTGACGTAACATAGAAATCACAAAGATACATTATGTGAAATAGCAAGAAACCTATTATATAAGCGCAATGGAAAAAGAAACAATTATTTTACAGAATGCTCGTTATTATTATATAATATATGTATGTATTTATATATATATATATATATATATATATATATATAAATTATATTATATACGAATATTATAATATAATAATATTATAATAATACAAATATATATATATATATGTATATAATGTAGATACATATATATACACACATATATATGTGTACATATATATGTAAATATAAGTAAATTATATTATATATTAAAATTATATAAGTAAATTATATAACTGTATTATTATATATAATACTTATACTATTAAGTATTAATTATAATTATATAATATAATATACAGAATGAGTTTTTTAAATTGATACATTAAAATATCTCGAAAACAATGGCATTTTTGAAAGGAAAGTATTAAACAACAGTTGTTAGATATTATTAGACAAATACGACAGATTGGATGAACATTTTCTAAGTCATTTTATGGTCAACTTTATCTTTATTATTTTTTTTTTTTAATGGAAACCTGTAGTAATTATAACTGTATTTTACAAACAAAAAAAAAACAAAAATGTGAAGAAAGAGAAGTTTTGTTCGAAATATTTTTTTGTTATCCAATCTCTATTTTCTACGATATTGAATATTATTTAGATAAAAATTTTAGAACAGATGAAAATATATACGATGGATATTCGTTTCTAGAAAAATATTATTTTGATAAATATTCAAATATGATATAGGTATGATCTTTTAATACATTTAAATAAAATAGACATCAAGAAGATATAAAAGAGTTTATTAGAAATAGAATTTGAAAAAAATATTTACGAATATATTCTATAATGTATTAATCGATCTTTTAATAAAATTGAAAAATTTTTCTTTATATATAAATTTATATAACGAAAAAGAAATAAAAGAAAAAATAACAATGTTATTATTAACATAATTTATATTATATTATACATTAAAATATTAATCACTAACACAGTACGAATTATATTAATATTAATTATTAACATAATACATTTTAACAGAATCAGTTGAATTTATTATCAATAATAATTAAATCATCTAACTTATTAATGATACTCATACGTTATAAAAAAAATTTGCGTTTTCCTTAGGCTTAAATTACTGCTAATAAAAGAAATAATTACAAAATGATCATATATCTGTTACAAATGGATGTACGTTTTCAAACGCTATAAATAATTCATATATTTTCATTGGATATAAATTCATCCACATCGCGAAGACGTTCGTATTTTAATTCAAAGAAAACATGCAATAACGTGATAATGAATATCTAAGTATTTATGAAAATATACATATATAATACATACATACATGCATGCATACAAACATGCATACATATGCGTACATACATATATGCATACATACGTATATAAATACATAAACACGTAACGTATTAACTATGTATTAACGCGATCGTTATCTTTTCTGTTTCAGGTACGTCATAAGAACCTGTCCAGGTTTTATGATTTCTTTGATTTGGAAAAACGATTAAATGTTAAAACATTGACGATCTTTAACACGCGATCGCAATCCGTGAGTACTCAAGATATTATTTGAATCGTTAATAATAAGGGATAAATAAAAAATTTTATCTTTTCAAAATGATTGCTATTAGACGATCGGTAAATTTAACTGATGATCCCGAAGGAACCGGATAGAAATAAAACAAAATAAAAAGAAAAAAAAACCAGAACTTGAATCCACGTTTCGATGCGATGTATTATGAACTCTCTATGCTTTCGTCGTCGTTGAAATTTGATCTTTAAGACGATATAATCGGATATCGAAATCGGATAACGTTTTCTACGTAAAGGAGATATCGTACGTAGTATTGTACTACGCGATTAATCGATTTAAATTATATAGGATAAGTAAAACGAATGAGGAAAGAGGAATTAATTTTTTTTCTCTTTCTTTTTCTTCTTTTTCTTTCTTCTTCATTTTTTCTTTTTTTTTTTTTCTTTTTTCTTTTTCTTTTTTTTTTTTCTTTTCATTTTTTTCATTATTTTTTCTATTTTTATCGGAGGCATATTATCGTATACGATTAATCGATTTAAATTAGATGGGATAAAAAGACGAATAAAAGAGAAAAATAGAGGATGAATTTTTTTTTTTGTGTTTTTCTTTTTTTTTTTTTCTTTTTTCACTTTTGTTTGTTTTTCTTTTCGCCAGTTTTTTCGTTATTTTTTTTTTTTTTTTTTTTCTATTTTTCATCTTTGTAAAAGAGAAACGTGAACGTATAATCCATTGAAATTTCCAGAGAAAAAAAAAAGAGAGAAACACATGTGGAACGAAAATATCCTTCGCTCTTGCAATTTATTTTATTTCATTTCTTTTTATTTCTTTTTTTTTTTTTTTTTTCGTTTTTTTTTATTTTTTTTTTTTTTTCTTTTTTTTTTTTTTTTTTTTTTTTTTTATTTTTTTTTTTTTTTTTTTTTAATTCTAGCCTCTGTCGAAGTCGAAATAGAACAAGGAAAAAAAGAAAGAAAAAAGAAATAAAAAAAAGTCAATTCTATCAGTATTCCAAAGTTTAATAAGTGATAAAAGCAAGCATTTTCTCGAGTTCGAGTCTCGACACGGAATGAAGTGATAGTGTTATCGATGCGATAAAAAAAGACAAAAAAATAGCCGCGAGCTAGAGTAGAAATGCATTTACTTTGTTACAGAAAATGCAACGACGAATTATCTGTATTGTATTGCAATAAAAGATTCTCTCTCTTTCTCTCTCTCTCTCTCTCTTTCTCTCTCTCTCTCTTTCTCTCTTTCTATTTCCATTTGTCGTCATTTTTTTTTTCTTTTTTTTATTACAATTATGTTAATTTACTCCTTTAACTCAATTTCTTATTACATTTATAAAAAGAAATCATTAGATAATATGAAATATATTATAATAATACTATAACTATACTACAAATAACGTATAGTTATATAAGGTATACTATAATAATAATATATACTATATATATATATATATATATATATATATATATATATATTATATTATATTTTATTATGATTATAAATTACTTATATCATATAACTTATATTTAGCAAATAACTTACATAACAAATAATTCGAATATAAACTAAAAAAGAAATTAATTATATAACGAAAAAAATGCGAAATGAGATCACGAAAATATAAATACATATAGATAAGTACAAATCATATATATATATATATATATATATATATATATATATATATATATATACGACTTGTAACATAATATATATATATAAGTTTACGTTACATGACAATTTTCAATTACATGACATTCGTTATACGGGATTAAAAAAAAGGAAAATAAATAAAAAGGAAAAAGAAAGAAAAAGAGAGGAAAAGAAAAGTAAAAAAAGAAAAAAGAATTCTGCACGATAAGTTTTTATATATAAAATCGTTCATTCGTTGCGAAAATAATGAAAAAGCAAGGACGAATAAAATAGACGATAAGAATTTCCTTTTTCTATCAAGGACAAAAATAATTCTTTGTTAACGTATATACATATTGTATAATTTTTTTTCTTTTTCTTTTTTTTTTTTTTTTCTTTCTTTTTTTTTCTTATCTCCTCCGTTCAAAAATAATTTCTGTCTGCACTAACATATTATACTCTAAAGTGGTTCGTAAATACGCCCACACAGACACGCGCGCGCGCGCACACGCACGCAAGCACACACACAAAACGAGAGAGAGAGAGAGAGAGAGAGAGAGAGAGGGAGAGAGGGACATATACAGAACAGACGCAGATAGAGAGAGAGAGAGAGGAAGAGAGAAAGAGAGAAAGAGAGAAAGAAAGAAAAATGTTAGCAGCGGTTGTTGAGCATCATCATGATCGGAACATACGCGTGCTTTTTATCTCGCGTGCAGTCACGCATCGTACGCGTCGATAACTCGAGTTCCTGTAACGACACGAAAGACGACGTTTCTTCTTCTTCGTCTTCTTCTTCTTTTTCGTTTTTTCTTTTTATTTTATTTTTTCGTTTTGTTTGTTAGTTATTTTTTTTCCTTCTTTCCTCTTTTTCTTCTTCCTTCACTCTGAATCGCATTAAACGAAAATCGTTTTCTCGATTCCTCGATTATTATTCCATGTAAAAAGAGAGAGAGAGAGAGAGAGAGAGAGAGAGAGAGAGAGAGAGAGAGAAGCGAATTAATTTGTAAGCCATGGATGGTTATCATTAAAGCATCTCGATTAATTGCCTCCCACTAAATTCTCCATCAATTGACTTTATAATTTGTTTAATTAGAACGTTATCGAATGTTGTCGATACTGTTGATATTTTTTTTTCTTTTTCTTTTTCTTTTTTCTTTTCTTTTTTTTTCTGAGAACAGATAATGGAAAAAGAAAAGCTAAAAGATATTATTTCACAAATTATCATCGCACTATGTAACATTGCAAGAGGAACATTCAATGCGAATGCATTCATCGTGTGGGCTGATAAATGTGCCGATAGATAATTCTGACAGTGGAGTAGGTCGAAAAATTGAAGGAAAGAAAAAGAATGAAAGAAAGGAAAGAGAAAAAGAAAAAGAAAAAAGAGGAATTAATTTACTTCAATTCACGATTTAATTTATAATTACGAGTTACATTATATTACGATTATTTATTATATCTCAATGTTTTGGAAGAAATTAGAAAAGATAAATTTTATAAACGTATCGTTCATTAACTATGCCAAGCTGATCAAAATTAAAACTAATTTTGTTTTTGCTTATTTCCATAGTGGAATAAGTCATATACTTCTCGTTATACTTTCGAGTTTTTTTTTTTTTTTTTTTTTTTTTTTTTTTTTAGAAAAATCCATACACCTTTTTAATTTTTCTACAAAATCATATTTATTTTCGCGATGTATGACACAAGTTAATTTAATTTTTTGCTTTCGATCGAACGATTATATTACTATTAATAAAGGAAAAAAAAAAATAAATTAACTGTCTAAAAAATTTTACATAGGATTTTTGTAATAAAAAAGAAAAAAAGAAAAAAAAATTTTCATCGCTGATACGATGCAAGTCGCATTTTTTTAAACATAAGAAAGAACTTCATTTAATTAATATTAGATAATCTTAACATTTTATTTTTCTACGAAAAATTTCTAATCGCTCTGTTTAGACTCTAATTAGCACTTACGTTAACAACGAGTATCCGTTCAATTTTTTTTTGCGGCAAATAAAAACTTTACTCTGTCAAAAGCGTTACTCTGTCATTGTCAGTTACAAGTAAAATAATTCTAAATTTTAACGACAACTAATAATGACTGCATAAAAAATAGAATGACTAATAGAAAAATGTAGTAATATATAATAGTTCTGTTGACGCATATTTCTATTAATTTTCCATTAATATTTTTGTACACCGAAGACGTCATGGAAAAAAGAAAAAACATAATGATTATAATTACAAAATATTAATGAATACTGTCATTTATAATCTTCTTTTTCTATTTTCTTTTCTTCATTATTTTTTCTTTTCTCTCGAATAAAACCGTAATATTATCAGGTAACAAATCATTTTTGAAGACGTTCGAAATAATCTTTAAAAATAGCCTAAGGTCAAAAAAACAAATGAAAAAAAATAAAGAAAAGAACCCATATACATTTTATATGATACTCGTAATAAAAATTCATGATTATATAAAAGATTTACATTGTGACGGTGTAAGTGGTACGGAGAAAATATTTCAGTTATATAATGGAAAAATTATATTTTTTATTACGCACAATCGTAAACGTCCAAATATCTCTCTCTCTCTCTCTCTCTCTCTATATATATATATATATATATATATAGATATATATGCTATTATATATATATATATGCTATCATAATTATCAATACAAATGAAAAGAAAATTAAAAAATTAAAATGTTGCAGAGCGAGTGAGAGAGAGAGAAAGAGAGAGAGAGAGAGAGAGAGAGAGAGAAAATTAGTAGCTAATGTAAGAAAAATAAAGAAAAAAGAAAAAAGAAAAAAGAAAAAAATAAAATTAAAATAAAATAAAGAAAATCATCGACATCGAGCACGGTAATGATTTATCAAGTTTCTGTTTACACACGATCATTTCCAACCGTATGTGTGTCATGTTCCACATCATCATCGTGTGTAACGCATAAGTATCTCTCTCTCTCTCTCTCTCTCTCTCTCTCTCTCTCTCTCTCTCTCACTCTCTCTCTCTCTTGCACACGTTAAAACACACACTCTCTCTTCCCTCCCCCACTCTCTCTCTTTCTCACTCTTTCTCTCTCTCTATCTCCCCTCTCATTCACTCTCTCTCTCTCTCTCCCTCTCTCTCTCTCTCTCTCTCTCTCTCTCTCTCTCTCTCTCTCTCTCTCTCTTCATTCACTCGTTCGTTTTGATAGCGGCACGCACAAAACACAGGAACACTCGGCGATCGTGTAAAAGCTGCTTTTCTCTCTCTCTCTCTCTGTCTCTCTCTCTCTCTCTCTCTCTCTCTTTCTTTCTCTCTTTCTATCGCAGCATAGACACGATATACCTGTTTCTTACATCGCTTCGTACGCGCGTTAATTATGCAAGTATTTTATCTCCTCGCTGGAAGTTCGTTTAAATCGGCAGAACAGAAAATTGCACAACGTGATATAAACATACATGCATATATATTCGCGTGTACTTAAAACTCGAGAATATCGATACTTTCTCTCTAACTTCGTAACGCGTTTTCTAAGATATATATATATATATATATATATATATATATATATGTATATATTTTATAAGATATATATGCATATATGTATACATGTATATACGTATGCATGATGTATATAGATATGTATGTATATTCTTTTTTATCCCATTCCTTCCACCTCCCACCCACCCCACTCTTTCCGAACTTTTCTTTTTTTATCCAAGCACATTCACATGTTAAATAACGACGCGATATCGTGTGAATTTTTTAACGAAGTCTTTTTTCTTTTTGGCTTTTTTCCTTTTTTCCTCCGTTTAAATTTATTTCCATCTTTTCTTTTTCTTGTTCTTCTTTTCTTTTTTCTTTTTTATTTAAATCTATCTTTCCCAATACTTCGTTTATTTATTAACGACGTCACGACGTTTTGACACACTTCTTTTATTTAGAATCATAATTTTCTTGAAAACGTCGAAAAGTTTCACGAATGTATTATGTATGTTTGTACGTATGAATATATATATATATATATGTAAGCATGTATATATGTATTTATCTATATACCAGTTTTACACGTTTAGATTGTTTGGCATTGTTCCAATATTTATTTTTGAACGATTGAGAACACCACCGCTGTTCGTTCATTCATTCTTTGTCATCGATCAGTTTATTGTCCTAAGCTTTCGAAAGAAAATTAAAGAAAATCTTGAGAAATTTATCTATCTATCTATTTGTCTATCTATCTATATATATATATATATATATATATATATATATTTATCGATCTATTTATCAATATCTATATATACCTATCTTTCTATACATCTTATCGTGCGTTCTCGTTCAGTATTCTCTTACGTTAGCCTACTTTTCTTGACAATATGACGACAATGACAATGACAACGACAACGACAACAACGGCAACAACAACAATAAAGTCGACGACAACGACAACAGGAACAGCATCGGTGGCAAACGGTTTTAGCAAAACATGTTTACACACGACTGCACATAAGTTTAGTCATGTAGAAAGAAACGTATTTTGAACGAAAGCTCAGATTAGAAAAAGGCAAGACGCGAACGTAAAATATATAATATAAAATCCTACGGCACGAACGCGTTTATTTATTTTCATGTGAAAATACAAATTTCCGATCGTCTATTTATGTCAGTATTTTAAATATATGTATACATACATCGTTTCATGTATATATGTGTATGTATGTATGCATATATACTGTGTGTATTTAATTTATTTATTATATATACATACATATATATATATATATACATATATTTATTTATTTATTTATTTATTTATTTACAGAGAGGATATTTGAAGTACGATCAATAATTTGTTATTTATTTTCCAACTCGTTTGAATTCTTCGTTGTCGTTTTGTTTGATGCAAAAAGTAATCGTTACTTTTATTGTCAAAAGAAGTACGATCAGTAATTTATTATTTATTTTCAAATCGCACGTATTCTTTATTGTTCTTTGTTCCTTTTCTTGTTTTCTTTTTTATTTAAAAGGAATCATTTATTTCTTCTCTTTTTTCTTTTTTTAATTTCTCCAGAGAAATACGATCAATAACTTATTATTTATTTTCAAATTGTACGCTTCCTTTATTACCTTTCTTCTTTCTTTCTTTTTTTTATATTTGAAATTTATATTGTTCGAAGAAATTAATGTTATTAATAAATATGTATTGTTCGGAGAAATCAATTAAGATTATTGTTCTGAACAATACAAATTTCAATTTGCATTATTATATATTATTTATACACTATTATTATATACTATCTATTATTAATTTCTTCTGTTTTCCTATTGTTTTTTTTTTCTTTCTTTTATGTAAAAAAAAATCATTCATTATTACTATCCAATTTAATTTATAATGTATTATTGAATATATTTAATAATATTAATATATACATATTATTAATAATATATTAAATATATTATTATCATCATTATTATTATTACATTATTAAGCTTGACTACGCCGTGCATTTTCATTTCCATATCCTTTTTTTTTTTTTCTTTTTTCTTTTTCTCTTTTTCATTTTAATTAATAATTTACACTTAATTAGTATCAATTATAATTTAAATTATAAATTATCAATGAGAAAAAATAAAATTCGTCAATAGAACGAGTATTTGTTTATCGTCATCATTTATTACGTCATTATTATTTATTACGTTTGATTTTCTTACCTTGATATTTTTTCTTTCTTTTTTTTTTTTTTTTTTTTTTTTTTTTTTTTTTAGTCACGTCTCGAAGAATGCACATGTTTTGTTTGCGAAATAACGGTAACTTTTGACTCTCGACGTAAGTTAGACAATGGTTCGATAGGATCAAAGGACCTCGTAGAGATACCTCGATAACAAGCGACCCACGATAACTTTTTCGAAAATAAAAGTACGAACCTTAGAGAAAGAGAGAGAGAGAGAGATCACTCGGCTTGTTTCGAAATGCAACTCTCGTTACTATTTAAATATTCATGCAGTTGATAGAGTCTGCAACTTTAAATTAACGACAGAAGATGGAAGAACTAACGCACGATATTTAATTTAATGATTTTAAAAATGTACGTTCCTTTTTGATATCTTTTTTTCTCTTTTTGATTTTTATTTTTTTATTCATTTCATCATCGTTGTTGTTGTTGTTGTTGTTGTTATTATTATCGCAAAGAGTCGAGCTTTATCAATATAAATATTCACTAAGTTGGAATAACTAAATTGTTTTTGGATAACTAAAAGGATATTTCCTTCTTTCGATTTTCAAAGAAAATAGAGTTATTTTCGTGGAAAATTTTAATTATAAAGGAAAACCCCGGCTTTTAGTTTATATTACGAAACGATGTTTAAATCTCAACAACTGTTAATTATAATTCAGTTTGGTAAAGAAAGAAGGATGGAAAGAGAAAGAGAGCGAGAGAGAAAGAGAAAGAGAAAGAAAGAGAAAGAGAGCGAGAGAGAAAGAGAAAGAGAAAGAAAAAGAGAGCGAGAGCGAGAGAGAGAGAGAGAGAGAGAGAGAGGAAGGGTGGACAGTTTCCTTTTTTTTCCTCACCATGACTTTCTCTTTGAACGACATAATGGTATGTCAATGTGACGTTGAATGAATGAAGAAAGTGATATTTTTACCTACTCTTAGTTGAACCATTTAGATCTCTAACGAGATCGTAATTATTTAAATACCATTCCTTGTTACTTAATATAAATTTTAATCTATCATCGTATAATACGATACCATCGTAGAATGAAAATAAAATAATTTTTGATTTTCTAAGGAGAAGACGTAATTAAGTAAGTAAGTAACTACTTATGTGATAACGTAAACATTCTTTTTTATAAACAGAAGACATTTTGAAATGAAAACTTTGCTCCTCTGTTCTTATTTACTGACCTTAGTCATGTATGAGTGTTTTTTATCAAATCTTATCGGCGAGTATACTATTGATTTTAATTTCGTTGTTGGCCAACTAGTCCAGAAAAAAAAAAGAAAGAAAAAATGACACGGAAAACTGAATTGTTCAATTATCTCTCTCTCTCTCTCTCCCTCTCTCTCTCTCTCTCTCTCTGTATGTGCGTGCATGTGTGTATGTATTATACTTATATTTCTTCAATAATTTTTTAAAGATAATTGTCTAAAAAACCTAATTAATGATAAAAAGAAAAAAGAACAGGGAGATTGTTCCATAAGAAAAAACTATCAATTGTTAAACGTCTAGTATTTTATATCGTACATTAAAAATTTTTAATCCATGAAATCATGACTCTTTTCTTAATGTATACATCTTTTTTTCTATCGGTCCTAATAAACGAAATATTTAACTAATCATTAATTTATAATTAATCTATATATATATATATATATATATATATATATATATATATACCTATATATATGTATATATATACTTACGCATACAAATTTACATAGAAATATTATCTCATCGGCGAACGATTTAATAATGCAACATCATCGCAGCCGAAGGCAGAAGATAAAAGTTCAAGTTTCTCATTGATAACGCCGCGGATAAATTTGTCGTGATCACGATTATTTTTTAAATACAAAGAAAATCTTCGTCGTCGTCATTTTTTTCTCGGACATTCAAAAAATCATCGTCAATCGTCGTTTAAAAAAAGAATTACAATATGATGATGCTAAGGAAGAAAAAAAAGGGAGAGAAAAAAATTGAATTAACGATAAAAAAATATTTTTATCGTTAGTTCTACATGTACAACGTTGACGATTCGAATTTAATTAGATAGCCTCTGTAGGGGTCATTTAAAAGGATTTAAATAAATCGAGAAACGCTCTTTTACCGATCATCGATATATACATTTCGTTCTCGTTGGAAAGAGGCAACAAATATTAAAACTAAAATCGCTTTTAATTAGAGGACGGGAAAATCGTTTTAAAATACATCGACGAATAGCATGCGAGAGATAAAAAAAAAGAGAGAGAGAAAGAGATAGATAGATAGATAGATAGAAAGGGAGAGAGAGAGAGAGAGAGAGAAAGAAAGAGAGAGAGTGAGATAGAGTGAGATAGAGTGAGAGAGAGAGAGAGAGAGAGAGAGAGAGAGAGAGAGAGACAGAGCTAGTATCTCATCCTCTTCACTCTTTGCTTTTTCATCGACCGGCGAGCTTCACGCACGAACGTTGAATCTACGAACGTGATTCAAACTCTCTCTCTCTCTCTCTCTCTCACTCTTTCTCTCTCTCTTTCTCTCTCGTTTTTCTCTTTCTCTCTGTTTCTCTCTTTCTCTCTGTCTCTCTCTTTCTCTTTCTCTTTTTATCACCCGTGACGTTATTATAAATTACGTCGGCCGAGAATTCCGCGCAATAATGGCTGGAAAAATGAGAGGAAACTCGAATCGTTATTGTAATTTAACAATATTCGTATGTATGTACGTGTTCGTCATTTTTTATCTCTGAAATGTTCTCGTTGTGCAATCTTATTATTATTATTATTATTATTTATTATTATTATTATTATTAATTTTTTTTTATTATTATTACTATTTTTATTATTATTGTTGTTATTATTATTATTATTATTATTATTATTATTATTATTATTATTATTATTATTATTATTATTATTATTATTATTATTATTATTATCTCATCGTCGTCGTTGTTGTTATTATTATTATTAATATTATTATTATTATTATTATTATTATTATTATTATTATTATTATTATTATTATTATTATTATTATTTATGGTTTTCGAAATGAAATTTACTCGCGTATACGTTTTGATATATGGATATGGAATATTTCGTTTGGATGGTTAAAATGGTTAATAAAATAAAATAAAATAAAGAAAAAAAAAAAGAAGAGAAAAATAGACAAAAAAGAAAAAAGATACATAGAGAGAGAGAGCGAGAGAGAGAGAGAGAGAGAGAGAAAGAGAAAGAGAAATAAAACGATAGTTTTCAGACCAAGTTGTTTGAGTATCGCATAAGTACTCAAGCTTAGAAAATATATTTCACGTCGATCGTCGCGTTATCACTGAAGATATATATATATATATATATATATATATATATATATATATATATATATATATATATATATATATATATATATATATATATATATATACTATATTTAACGACTAGTTATTTACAAAATGTTTCTTATCGCATCCTACATACTTATTTACTCTGGGTCTATAATCCGGTTAGTATGTATTAGGCTTTTATTTATTGATTTTTTTTTTTTCTTCTTTTTTTTTAGTCTTCACTGTTCCCCGATCTACGATCCAATCTTGACATTTACAAATAATGGTAATAATAATAATAATAATAATAATAATAATAATAATAATAATAATAATAATAATAAAATGAATTGAAAAGAGACATTGACGATATGTTGGTTTTATCGCAATTTGATATTTTATTGGCATTATTTTATCGTTTGTTTACGTGCACGCGTAATAATCGTGATGCGTTAATATAAATCACGATCAATGGAGAGATTTATAAGCATAATCATTGCCGATAACGACGTTCGTCGTGTTACGGTAAATAAATTATAGGAATATGTAATGAAAAAAATATATCGCAATTTCTGAAACGTCCCGTTTGGGAAGAAAAGAAAGAAGGTCGAGAAGAAAGAGACAGAGACAGACAGAGCTAGTGCCAAAGAGAAGGAGAAAGAGAGAGAAGAATGAACTATCGAATTCGATGCATTTTCTTTTCCTCGTTTATCCACGTGAATGCTCTTCGTACGAGTTCCCATATTCAAGTAATCACAGCGTTCGTGGTCTTTCAAATCGGATCTCTCTTCTTTCTCTTTCCCTCTCTCTCTTTATCTCTATCTCTATCTCTATCTCTATCTCTATCTCTATCTCTCCATCGAGAATGTAAACGAAAAAATTTGACAAGTCGTGACAAATTGAAGGGACCCCCGTGCAATCCGCACTCCACCATCAGCACTACCACGACCACTGGCAGCACTAACACTAGTAACAATATGACCGACACATATGCAATCACGACGTCCATGTCCGTCCACATTGTCGTCGTCGTCGTCGTCGTCGTCGTCGTCGTCGTCGTCGTCGTCGTCGTCGTCGTTGTAGTCGTCGTAGTCGTCGTTGTCGTTGTCGTTCGAGAGTTCAAGTATTACAACCGGTCAATAATTTTCCATTCACGTTACGAAAATTCCCGTGTATCACATAACGTAGAGATATACAATAGCCGGCAAATATTTTGTCCAATATAATGGAGTGGTCGGTTGTGGAGTGAGCTAGTGGTGGGTGGGTGGGCGGGCGGGCGAATGGAATGGGGCACGGAACGGGACAGGACGGGACAGGTTGGTGGGGGAGGTACGGTGCGGGACGTAAAGCTCCCGTATACGAGTCCGAACACATGCGTATGAATATATGCATACACGTTCAAAGCTCTTGCTGGCGAACTGAAATTAAGCCGGTTCAGCAATGCCAGCTTGACAAAAATATAGGCATAGAAGCCAGAAGAGAGAAAGAGAGAGAAAGAGAAAAATAAATAGATAAATAGATAGATAAATAGATATATAGAGAAAGGATTTTCTCGTTCAAGCTATATATTATATTTTTTCACCTGATTTTCTTCAATTTTTTTTTTTTTTTTTTTTTTTTTTTTTTTTTAAATAGAACAAATATAATTCGTTCTTTTTGCGATCAGCAGCTTTCCATAAAAAAAAAAAAAAAAAGAAAAAGAAAAACAAAATTATTAAAAATAATATTAAAAATGAAGGTAGGAAGATTAATGAAGATTGTATCTGATAGAAAATTGGATAAGTTAATTCGTCTTATTGTTGTTATCTTTATTACCAGAGTTTCTTCCGTTTAGAATGTTACCATCTATGTATTATATCGATTTGGTTATCCGAATAATGGTCTTTGATAGTACTCAGTAATTTCGAGTTTTCGATGTTAGTAATTCGACAGCATCAATTATATGTTAGTGTTTCCAGCAATTTGTAAAAAAGGGATAGAAAGAGAGAGAGAGAGAGAGAGAGAGAGAGAGAGAGAGACAAAGAAAGAAAGAAATAGAGAGAAAGAGAGAAGCAGAGAGAAAAAGAGAGAGAGAGAGAGATAGTGAGAGAAAGAGAGAGAAAGAAAGTAACGGCATTGTTCGCTCAAGAATGTTGTTGTAGTATGTCGCTAATGTCAGATAAATTTTAATGCTTGAGCTTTTAATTGTACTTCGTGCAGAAAAAGAAAAAAGAAAAAAAATCCTACCTACCTACCTTTCGTCCAAATATGTTTTTCCACATAAAAAAGTCAGATATTTTCTGTTTATTCTTTTTTGTTTTTTATATATCTTTTTTCTTTTCTACAATTAATTAATTAATTAAATAAATAAATAGTTAATTAAGGAATATATTATTAATTATTGGTATAATCAATAAATATAATTAATTAATTAATTAATTAATTAATTAATTAATTAATTAATTAA
>NC_062194.1:8321661-8326661 GCF_912470025.1 Vespa velutina
TTCAATCCGGGTTTCATCCCTTCTATTTTCCTCCCTCTCTCTCTCTCTCTCTCTCTCTCTCTCTCTCTCTCTCTCTCTCTCTCTTTCTCTCTCTCGCACGCTTGATCGCTTGAAGCCCTTTGCCAGACTCGGTCAGAACGATTGAAGGGTTTGTAACGCGATAACGGTAATAATGAGCGTTTCTGATGTTACTAATAAATTATCGTAGCTTGAATCGATTGATCGATAGCAATGCTAATGGGAAAAATCGATACTGTGATCAAGTTTATTCTCAAACAAACGGAATGGCAGAAACGGATTAATTAAACGATTTAATAACACATTTGATTGATTTATATATACATATGTATATGTTTGACCGACGATATCTGTTTAGTTACCCTGACCCTCTTTTTCCCCTCCCCACACCCTACCCAATCCATATCCCCGCTTTCTCACAATCTATTTCTAGTTTTAATAATTTATGTAATATGTATATCCATCCTACGTTCATCGTCGAATCTCTTTTTCTTAAGTTTCATTTTTTCTCTAAATCATTCTTCATGTTTTATCACGTTCGTACGATTCGTAAGAATGCGATTAGCTTAATTAATTATGTCCGACATTGTCGTAAACGATCGTGATAAATTCTAATTTATTCATCTAACAAGTTCTTCTCTCTCTCTCTCTCTCTCTCTCTCTCTCTCTCTCTCTCTTGTTTTCTCTTCTTCTTACATACATGTATTCGTCGAATTCTTTTTCTTTCTTTCTTCCTTCCTTTTCTTTTTTCTTTTTTTCTTTTATTTTTCTTTTTCTTGTTCTTTTTTTTTTTTTTTTATCTGGTTCTCAAGATCGTAACCTCGTGGCGAACCTTCAGGTCAAATCGTTACTTCATCTCACTCCTACGAACTTCTTCTATCGAGAGGAATAATTTATCGAGAATCACCAATCTGACGTTGAGCGAAGTGCTTCGAGGTTTTTACTTCGAGAGGATTCCATGATCGAGAGAGCTGATCGATGTTGGAATAGGAATAATATTAGTTTTCGAACGAAAAGAAAGAGAGAAAGTGGAATGAGAAGGGAGATAGAAAGAAAGGGAAAGAGAGAAAGAGAGAGAGAGAGAGAGATAAGATCGGAGTCGAATTTATTTGAACGAATTTATTTCAACGAATCCGAATAGGTATGGCTCGCATAAAAAAAGGGATTGGTCGTAATGTTAGATATTGAGATTGTCCAAATATATTTTGTTTTTTTTTTATATATATAATATACTTTCTCTCTCTCTCTCTCTCTCTCTATCTATCTTTCTATCAATTTATCTGTCTATTTATCTATTTATCTATATATATTTATACATATATATATAATATATAATTAATATTAATTAATATTATATTATATAATTAATAAAAAATTATTGTAAATATTGTTAATATAAAATTAAATATAATATTTGAATTATAAAACATAAATATAGAACTAAATCTATAGATGCGATTATTTGCAGTAAGTTATTTAAAAAAAATAAGAACAAACGTTACTATAATAATGTCGTAAACGACGATTAAGACGTCAAGGGGTATACGTCGCATTGATAATTATTTGATTTTGAGATGACCAAGGAAATCTCTTTGTAGGTCACATTTAAATATTTTAACAATATCCCTTTATTATTTATTACATATTAATTTCTAACTCGATAAGTCGTAATGTTTTCAAAACATCGCGTTTACGTGTTACTTATTTGTACACGTTTTTGCATATATAACTTTGTTGTGAGGTATTAGCGTTGTTGAAAATTAAGGGCGTGGCCCTTCACCATTAGACGTAAAACAATTTGAATAAAGCCATACTGATGGCAGAAAAAAATATATAAATGTATTTTTAATAAATTCATTATGACAGATAAGAGGAGGGTAATATTGGGAACACTCGAAAATTTCAAAGGCCTAATAAATTAACAACGGCTTATATAAATCACATGCGTATGTAAGTAATGTTTTCAAAATGATTCGACATTAGCTACAAGAATATTTAACAAGGAACATAGAGATTACGTTTAAAAGTTTACATTGTTATCTTAATAAGACCACTTCAAGGTCATCGCAAAGTCAAATAATTATCATTAAAATGAGATGTCCCCCCGTTGAGACATGATACGACATTCGTTCGAAATAATATATTTCTTTTTTATTTTCCATTATTAATATTTAGAAAAATAATCATGTATATATACATATTTTATGTATCTCTATATATATATATTCTTTTTTTCCTCTTGTTATATGTATACACATATGAAGATAGAAAACAGATAAAACATTATATATATATTTATTTATTTATTTATTTAAATAACGACATATTTTATGCATCTCTATATACATATTCTCTCCTCTTGCTATATATATATATACATATATAGACAAAGAACATATCTGTTTATATATTTCGATTATAAAATAAATATATACATACACTTTATAGATATATCTAAAGAGAGAGATAGATAGATAAATAGATAGGTAGATAGATAGATAGATAGATAGATAGAGAAAGAGAGAGAGAGAGAGAGAAAAGAGAGAGAGAAATTGTAAAAATTGTATGTATATCATACAAACACACACACACACACAAACATATACATATATATATATTTATGCTATAATCGAAATCCACGCGAAATCATACGGAATCCATTTTCGTTTTACCGATGCCAATACCCAGGGGGGTTATGAGTAGGATATATTTGATTTAATTGACGTTTTTATCGTATAATCTCTCGTTAGTCGTTAGATTACCGATCGTCGACAGTCATATATAGTTTTATACATATCACAGCGACGATGTGTATACGTAAACGGCAAGGTCGTCGAAAAAATAAAATCGAACGACGAGAAAGGTTGTAATGTGAGAGAGATGAGGGTTAAAGCGAAGTTGGGGATAGGGATTGGTTGTGGGGAGGTGGGGTGGGAGGAAAGAGATAGAGAGAGAGAGAGAGAGAGAATGGGAAGAGTGGGGGAAAGAGTTGTGTTGAGGCGTGAGGAGGGTGGAAGAGATGGAGTAAGGTGGGGGTAGGAGAAAAGGAATGATAAATTTTCTGTACACTGCTAACGGAGGTAAACCATCGTCGTCGTATGACATTTAATTTCTTCACGAATAGAAATACACAAAATAAAACGAATAAGAAGAGGATTTCGCAGTCCAATTTCATTCATTCGTATGGTTCGTTCGTTCGTTCGTTCGTTCATTTTTTTATTTTTTTTTTTTTTTCATAAAAAAAAAAAAAGAATAAAAAGAGAGGAAAGAGAGAATTATTCATTTTTGAACGAACGACGGTTTGAATCATCGTCGTATACAAACGTGTCCTTCCAGTTATGTTACGTAAACGACATATATATATATATATATATATATATATATATATATATATATATATATATATATATTATACGATACGATATATTTATAAGTATTGGATATTTATATATATATTTTATATATATATATATAAATATATATATATAATGATTCAATCGATATATGCATATAATATGCATTTGAATACCCGCATGAAACTTTACAAAGATTGGATAGTAATAATTACGATTAAAAATATGTAATCTGTATCATTGGAAAAAAAATTTGTACGAATTTTCTTGAAACAAATTATTAACGCGTTATTAACTCTATGTAATTAATTTTTTATTTCCCTTAAGCTCCCAGACGACCATTTTATTCATACAGCCATTTTAAATCATAACGTTTGTATCGTGGTTCTCAAATCACTTTATATTTCTCTTTCTTTCTCTCTCTCTCTCTCTCTCTCTCTCTCTCTCTGCCTCTCGTTACTTTTCTCTTTCTTTTTTTTCTACTTTTTCGAAAAAATAAGAAAAGAAAATAAAAAATAAAAAAAAAATAAATAAATAAAATAAAAAAGGAAAAAATATTATTAAATTTTTTCACATTGCATTGTAAAACGAAATTGTAAATCATAGACGGAATCGATATTGTGAGGAAAAAAAAGAAAAAAAAAATAGAAAGAGAGAAAAGCAAGAACGTCCAGTAGCAAAATGGGTTAATCGGGTCTCGACAGCGATTTTAACGCGCGTATTCCTAGCGACCCTTTCAGAGGGGGTTAGAGGTTGATAGAGCGCCCAGTTTGAGATCGTTTTCGTAGTATATTTGAAAAGTACGTATTCTAGAAGAGAGTATATATTGAAAATACGAAAATCGAATCGAGCCAAAATGAAGTCACCGCTATGAAATAAACGATTTCTTCCTTCAATATAGTTTCTCGTTTTTCTTCCTTTCTCTTCTCTCTCTCTCTCTCTCTCTTTTATTTTCTTTTTATTTTTTTTCTCTCTTCCTTTCTTTAGACCTTAGAATCGGTCATAAATATTACATATGTATGCCAAAAGATTGTTACCGATGCCAAGAGAAGAACATAAGAAAGGAATAAATATGACATGGAGATGTATTATCGTATTCGCTTAGATATTGAATGAACAATCGTTTGTTGGGATTGAGAACCACTGTCGAACGAGTCATGCCGAGCGCAGGAATAGCTGCCACGTTGAAGTTGCATGACTGTGTTATGTATGTGGCCTATTATGTTTGAGAGACTTATAGAATAGCTTTCAGGTTGAGAAACATAAAGTTTCTCTCACAACTGCGAAACAGTTTCCGGGTGTATTTAACGGTTGGACGCGTATCGTCACTAACGAACTATTAAAAAAGATAGTACATTTACATATAGTATATAAATATATGAATATATATATATATATATATTTTATTTGTTATATGAATATATATATAAGAATATGTTATATACATATATATATATATATATTATCTATAACATATTATATACATTATTTATATTATGTGTATGTGTGTGCATAAATAGATATAAAGATCATTGTAATTTAATTATTGTTTTCGAAAAAAAAAAATTATTCAAAGTCGAAGGCAAACGACAAAATCTGTTTCCACAATTTTATCTTATCTCTTTATGG
>NC_062194.1:8334161-8344161 GCF_912470025.1 Vespa velutina
ATCCTTTTTTGTTTTCGTTTTCTTCCGTTCTTTCTTCCTTTTTCTTTTTTTCTTTTATTCTTTTCCTTTTTTTCTCCCTTTTTTCTTTCTTTTTGTTGACGAGCACACGTCCTTCGAGCACGTCTTTATCGTTGTCGAAAAATACGCGAAATCAGCGTGTGAAATATATTTCGGAACTTTCGGGTCACCCTATATTTCCTGAAAACGTACCCCATTGCCCCGTCCACCGACTCCTAGTGCTCCAGGGTTTAATCTAACAATGATTTATACTCCTCCAGTGGCTCTCAGTTTCCTCAAATTTTTAATCGATTCATCTCATATTCGTTCGAAAATTCATTTGTTTCTTTTTCTTCTCTTTTCTTTTCTTTTTTCTTTCCTTTTTTATTTACTCTTTCCCTCTTCACGTCGTATCATTCAGACTTATTTCTTTTTCTTTTTCTTTTTCTTTTTCTTACACGAATTTTTGGGAATTATACATACATATATATATATGTATATATATAATTTTTTAATTATGATTATTATAATTTGCGCCTTTAATGATAATTTAATAAAATTAGATCTGATCATATACACAGAAACGTTGAATAATTTTTATATCCTTTGTAAAATCAGCATGAAAAATGAAGATAAATTGTCTTTTACATCGGGCAACATACACTTCCTCGATGTTTATTTTGATTTTCTTCGAAATGGTACCTTATGTATGTATATATGTATGCATGCATTCATTCATGCATGCATGAATGCATGTATGCATGTATGCATGTATATATGTATGTATGTATGTATGTATGTATGTATGTATGTATGTATGTATGTATGTATGTATGTATGGATGTATGGACGTGTATGTCGTCGTAGAGAGTTTGTTCGAACGAATAAAACGTACGATAAATCTTTCGGGTTAGTTTGAGAACCGCTGCCCCGACATCGGCTACATATATTCTACTGCTCGACTGTACACTTCGTATGAATGTATTATGTACGCTCGACGAATATGTCAACTGCAGTATCACGAATTTATACGATCTCTTCCAATATTTTTTATTATTTTGCATTACTCTTCGGTGCTGACTGAAATAATTTAATAAAAATCTATCTAGCATTAAGCTCGCTTTTGTCAGAGTTATATCTGAAAGGAACATGAAAATGATAATAATTACTTTTAATATCAGAGAAGGGGAAAGCGATAGGGGTTGAGATAGAAGAAGGGGAAAGAGGAAGAGAAGGAGGAGTAGGAGTAGGAGGAGGTAGACCAAAACTGAGTTTTCCGTTTCGATTACGCTTGACTATAAATCAATAAAACAATGACTGCGGCTCGGACATTTCAACCTATTGCGAATTCTTTTTCAATAGTTTTTACAAATTTATTTCGCTCTTTTTTCTTTTTATTTCTTTATTTTGTTTTATAAATGTACATTCGTCGAATTGTCCGATAAAAAGTGTTTATGAATAAATAATAATAATAACAATAATAATAATAATAATAATAATAATAATAATAATAATAATAATAATAATAATAATAATAATAATAATAATATATTAAATAAAAAATTAATCGGTCAGTTTATTTTTATCCTGTTTCAGTAAAATTTCGTTGATCGTGCTTTTTTTTCTTTTTCCTTTTTCCTCTTTTTGTTAATTCGATCTTAAAATCAATCGATTTAAATACATCAATTTTTACATCTGATCGTTTAATTCTACGATCAATAAATTTTATTTATTATTTATCATTTCACGTGTTATGTGATCGACAGGGTACGAATAATTACTACGAGTGTTAAAAAAAAATCAATGTACTTCTTAACGATCACTAATGAATACACTTCTTTGTTCGGTACTTTTCGACCTTAGTAGTAGTAACGAGATATCCGATTGGGAATATGGCTTTATGATGTATAGATTTGTCCTGATTTTCGTCCTCCGAATACACTCTAACTCTCTTGTCATTTTAAATCATACAGAAAATAGTAATGAACAGTTTTTCCTCCCCAGGTGCACCTGTCCAATTCATATTGAATTTTCAAAGATTTACGAAACGAAATCTTTTTCAAAGATCTATTAGATAAATAAATATAGAGATAAAGAGAATAGAAGAGAAATCTTTTCAATATAAGTTAATAAAATTCTCTTGAAAAGTTCCCTGATGGAAAAAGCGATTGTATGTGTACTGTATATATATATATATATATATATATATATATATATATATATATATATATGTATATATATATATATATGTATATGTATATGTAGGTGTCTGCCAAGAGAAAGAGAGAGAGAGAGAGAGAGAGAGAGAGAGAGAGAGAGAGAGAGAGAGAGAGAGAGAGAGAGAGAGAGAGAGAGTAAGTGAGGAGGGAAAGAGAGAGTGGGCGAGGAGGGAGAAACAGCGTGGAATTAAATTTTCACGGTAGAAACTTTCGCGGTCGTCGTAGCTATTTCCCGAGTATACTCTTCGGGCAACGCGAATCTTTCGAGTATCCCTCTGCTTTATTAAAACGTATCTCCCTCTCTCTTTCTCTCCCTCCCTCTTTCTCTCTCTCTCTGTCTTTCTCTCTCTCTCTCTCTCTCTCTCTCTCGCAAATGACGCTACTGAACAATTGAGCACGATCTACGCGAACCGGACGCTTGTTATATTTGCGATAAAAATATTTTCCAATTAAATACAAAATATCTAAAAAAAGAAAAGTAAAAAGTAAAAAAAATAGCAAAAATATTGGGGTGTCGACCTGCCCGAAAAGGTAAATGAATTAAATTCGGGTACCTCTTTTTTCCCGTCTTTTTTTGTTCTTTTTTTGTTCTTTTTTTGTACATTTTTATTATTTTCATTTTTTTTTTTATTTCAGATTGATGTAGTAACCGTAAGCGCTTTTAAATTGTAGATTTTAATCCAATTATTAAATCGGGTCGTATATGAAAAGTTAGTTCGCAGGGAGAAACAAAAAAGAAACAAAAAGAAGAAAGAAAATTGTTCCCCCGGAATATTAATTAATTCGCGAACGTATTTTAAATAAATCGAAATATATATTTTTGTTTTTATTTTATATATTTGTATTATTTCATTTTATTTTATATTATTCCATTCCATTTTCTTATTTGTCTTCGACAAATTAAAATTTATCGGTTATGGGATTAAAAGAAGGGGGAAAAAAAAGAAAAGACAAAAGAAAAAAATCAAACAGAAATAGGAAAGAAAACAAAAAAAAGAAAAATGAAAAAGAATATCCTTTCAAAAATTCTGTGGTTCACGTGGTTCCCAAATTGGATGTGCATGCACGCGTATATACATACGTGTGCATCTATCCATGTATATATATATATACATACATACATACGTAGATACATGCATAAATACATACAAACATACATACATACATATATAAATACGTATATATATATATATATACAAACATTTATACATACAAACGTACATAAAAACATACATACATAAATATATATATACATATGTACATACATACATACATATATATGCATATACATATACATACATACATACATACATCATACATACATACATACATACATACATACATACATACATACATACATACATACATACATACATACATACATACATACATACATATATACAAAACGTATTGATATTTGAACGTTCTCGTTGGTATCAGTGAAATTGATAGGTTATCGGTGTGTTTAGGGATCGCGCGAATCGCCATAGCAACGTCTGAATACATTTCCACTTTGATTCGACGGCGTGTGAGAGAGCGAACCATTGAGAGATGGAGTAGGAGGATGAGGAGGAGGGTTGCAGGGAGGGGTAGGACTAGTAGGAGGAGGGTTGGTGCTGAGTACATCTAGGAGCGGTTGGCGATGATGGTGGTAGTGGTGATGGTGATAGTGGCGTTGGTGGTGTTGGTGGCGTTGGCGGCGGTGGTGGTTGATGGTGGCGATGTTGGTGGTGAATGAGGGGTAGGAGAGAGTCACATACCGACGTTAACGTCGACGGTGCCCGAGTACATCGGTTTATTTCTATCAACACGTGGCACAGTGCTCTACCGCTTTATCGTAACATCGACGAACTGCATTTCCCTTCTCCTTTACTTCAAATCTCCTCTCGAGGAGTCCTCTCAGGGTACTCCTCCTCATCATACATACACACACGTACACGCGCGCGCACGTACATGCACGCACACACGCACGCAGAAAGGTGGCGGGCGCGTCAAGAGAAAGTTTAAAAGTTTTAAATGACGTGCCTGCGAATCTCGTCTTATTCTCCCTTCTCTTTCCTCGTTTGAATATGGAAAGCAATGTAATTTGACGGTTATTTCTTCGGTTATTCAAAAAAGAAAAGAAAAAAGAAAAGGAAGGAAGAAAGAAAGAAAGAAAGAAAGAAAAAAAAGGGACGAATAGAAAAAGGCGCATCCTCGTAAGCCATTTTCTTTTTTTTTTTTTTTTTTTACTTTTTTACTTTTTCATTTTATTCATAAAAATTTATTTAAAGATCGGTTGAACGGAGGAGATGAAAGCGAAGAATAGAATTTAAAAAAAAAAAGCCAAAAAAAGAAAACAAAAAAAAGATAGAGAAAATTCGAACAAACAAACAAACAAACAAATGAACAAACGAACGAACGAACGAACGAACGACCGAACGAGCGAACGAACGAATAAAAAAAATAAGAAAAAAAAAGAAGGAAGCCAAGGAATAGAGATGGAAGATAAAATATAAAAAGGGAAGGTACCGTGAAGATACTGTTTCATTTGATACGATAAATAAATCCGCACGAGGAATGGTCGTTCATATATTCGCGATAATAAAATAACGAGAAAGAAAGTTCACAGTTTGGCTTGAGTGTGCTGCCACAGTGTGAGGAGAAAAGGATTTATAGACGGTAATAATTGACGGTAACATCGTGAACGAGAGCATAACACAACACACAAGACAGGGATAGAGAACGGAGAGAAAGAGAGAGAACGAATACCTCTCTCTCTGTCTCTTTCCCCCACCCTTTCTCTCTGTATATTTTGCTTATGTGTTGTGTTGCATTTGTGTCGTGTACGATATATATATGAACTAACATATGTACACATGTATGCATGTTATGTATATATATATATGTGTGTATGTATATATATATATATGTTTGCGCGCGAGAGCTTGTTGAAGAGGGGTGGAGATCTACGGAAAATGACGGTGCTGCGTCGAGTGCACTCGCGTTCGCGTGAACCGTACGATATACATATGCATGCAGCATCGAGGAGTGGCTTGACTTCTCTATTAAAGAAGGCCTCCTGGCTCATCGGTTTCGTCATACACACAAAGGAGCAACGACCTCTTTCTCTCTTTCTCACTCGCACTGTCTGTCTGTCTGTCTCTCTCTCTCCCTCTCTCTTTCTCTCTCTCTCTCTCTCTCCTGATACGAGACGCCATACTTTTTTTTTTCTTTCCCTCTTTCTTTCTTTATTTTTCTTTGCGTTCTCTTCTTCTTCTATTTTTTCTTTTTCTTTTTTTCCCCCTTCGTTGTAACAAAATTTGTTATATTTTGAACTGAAACGTTGCCTAGAGGAGCGGGGGAAGGAATTAAAAAAAGGAAAAAGGAGAAAAATTTTAAACGATCAAAAATAAAGAAAAAAAAAAAAAAAAAAAAATAATAAAAAAGAAGTGATAAGAGGATTATCGAAAGCCTTTTTTTTTTTTTTTTTTTTTATATATATATATATATATAACCTTTTTTTTAATTTTATTTTGTTTTCTTTTCTTTTCTTCCTTTTTTTTATTCACTTTTTTTTATCGTCATCCTTCTACTTTTTAAAGTATATATTTACGCTTACTCCGAATATTCCATCCCACCCGTTCCACCATCACCAACACCATCATCCCCCGTCATTTTCCATGTTCCTTTTTACAAAGTTTGTATGTTTTTAGATTCACTCGAGCGTGCGAGGAAAAGAGAGAAAGGAAGAGAGAGAGAGAGAAAGAGAGAGAGAGAGAGAGAGAGAGAGAGGGAGAGAGGAGGAGATAGAGAGAGAGAGGAAGAGAGATAAGTTGTCAGAGAGAGACGAAGTAGAAAGAGAGGGAAATATATGAGTGGCGTGGAGGTTTGGCGGAGGAATGGGGAGAGGGTGGTAGAGGAGTGGGAGCAGGTAGAATAGCGAACAGAAAGAATACATTGGGAGGGGAACGCTTATCGGTGATGTAGTAGTTATGTAGGTGTCTATGTGTTAGAGGGACGAGGCTTGGATGAGTACGAAGCTAAAAGATGAAAGTATAACCCAGGCAACAGTGGCTCCCAAATTGTTAGCGATGTATTATACATCACTGGTATATGTATGGATATAAAACCATTCGTTTCTCTTCGTGGTCTTTTTTATAGAAGGAATTTTTATCGGGATAAAAACATCTCGGCCATTTTGAAATAAATTCATCTCGACTGTTATTCGACGATAGTCATCATTTTATTATTAAAAAACGAAGGCATACCAATTCATTATTTTTCTTTTATTTCTTTTCATTTATCTTATTTCTTTTTGTTCTGTTTTTTTTTCCCCTTTCTTTTTTCCTTTTGTTCTTTTTTTTTCTTCCGAGAATTTTATTTCAGAAAATTATGTCGGCTGTTTTTCTTTTCTTTTCTTATTTTTTCTTTTTTTCTTTTTTCTTTTCTTTTCTTTTCTTTTTCTTTTTCTTATTCATTATCGCGGTTATTTCGAGTATGAGTGGTAGTTAGGAAAACGGAAGTAGGTTCTTTATTTATCCGTTCGCATCGGGAATGAGAAGAAATTTAATGTATTTGACGAACATAAAGATAAGCCTTGTAATTACGACGTCGCTATGAGGCATCCGTCGAGGCAATTAAATTATTCTCCAAAGCGGAATGGATAACGATCCGTTAGAGAACTATAATAATATAAAAGTTATATTAATAACTATGTATCTAACAATAATAAACACTGATCATTATCGGCGCTACCGGTACAATTTCGTGTAATTTCTTCGAGCTTGGAATAGATATGTCGGTAATTTCGTTATCGAATTTTGAATAAACGATAAAATGAGTGATCGACTAAAATGTCGATAAGGAAGAGACATGTATTATTGATATTTATTTCATCTAACTTATCTGATTTTTATCCCCGTCGATAAAATATTTCTTTAAAACGTGATCTTATCTACCGTACGATCAAATCGATTATCATACAATGATAGTATCACTTACGTGATAAATCGCAAAGATAAAAAATATTCGTATAACATCAAAATTATATTTTAATATATATATATATATATGTATGTATTAAAATGAAAATATAATACATCATTTTTTTTTTTTTACAGGACGAGGTGTTGACGATATCTGAAAAAGTTGTCGTTCGTGTTCACGACTTGGTTACCTGGTTATCACCTACGTTGGAATGGTCGTGGGGACGTGAAATTTTTTACCCGAGTTCACCAACACCAACATCCTCTCCTGAGAGTAGTCCACCGAGATACGAAATTCCTCAACCCCAGGTTTTGACCGATCCTGGAATCGATTTTTCTGACGTTGACAAACAACAAAAGGAATACGAGAGCAATATAAGTTCTTCGAAAAAATCTGATTGCGACGGTCAAACCAAAGTGGTTGTACTTTCGTATCCGAGGTATTGTAGATATCGAGCACTTTTACGAAGATTGGAAGGTGCGGAACCTTCCTGGCTTTGTTCTTCGGTAGCTGCTGCACTCGGTGGATTCACTGCTACACCTGGAACGCGCGTACTTTTCTGCAGAGATACCTTCGATTATCCTGATTTGGAGACCCATGAACTACTTTGCAATCATTTAGGTAAAGTTTCATTTCCTACGTTTATAAACTATATAAATTTACAATAAATTTATTAACGATATATATATATATATATATATATATATATTAAAATAATAATATATATAATAATTTATATAAGCCGTCTACTTCGAAAGTGACCTAAGTCCATTTATATTTAGATTTATTTTTTGTTTATATTTATATATTTTTTATATTTAATTTTTATTTTTGTCTATTTATTTATTTATTTTTTTTTTGGACTTAGGCCACTTTCAAAATAAACAGCTCATATAAAATATATGTAATATATATTAACGATATATTTATATATGTATATATAATTATATATATATGTATATACATTTTATGTATACACATATATACATGTGTGTGTGTGTGTGTGTGTGTGTGTGTGTGTGCGCGCGCGCGCGCGCGTGTGTGTACATATAGGTTCATAAATTTTGTCGAGAGAATATTAATTAGCATCGTTTTAATTTAGATAACTTTCTATTTCGATGATTGCTATGTCAAATGATATTTCGTAACGATTTAATTGAATATATTGTATCAAAAATGATATGACAAATTGTAATAATGCACGTTAATGTTCTTATACCATTTTAAATACTATTTTTTGATATTAGTATAAAGTAAGTAAAAAATGAGAGAGAGAGAGAGAGAGAGAGAGAGAGAGAGAGAAAGACAGAGAGAGATTGCATTGTTATAACTTGAAGACGACTAAGAAGTAAATCGTAACCTCTTCTTATGCTTGTCATTTTTGTATATTTTTGTTACAACTATTACGAAATGTTCTTAACGTTAATTTGGAATAATTGGTGATTTCACATTGTTTGTAGATATGATATAAATTAAATGTAAACAATGAATAAATGCAAATAAATCGTTCAATTTTTATTTTTATGTAAAATTTATTTTGTAAAATAAATTTTACATAAAAATTAATGATACGTTAATTTAATTAAATTTCGTATAAATGTGAATTAATTTTTGAAAAATAATGATAGAACGAGACAGTTATTTGCATATATATATATACATGTATAAATGAATTCTTTAACATTATTTATTTTCCTCTTTACTCACAAATATTTTTTTGTTATCACGACATGAAATATTTACATACTACGTATCATTTCAATATAGTACAATTATTTTTTTTTTCGATATTTTTCCTTATAAATAGGTTAGTTAATTTTATAACCTATAAGAAAAAGGTGATCTTAACAAATTTTGAAAAAAAAAAAAAAAGAGTAATTGATTTTTCAAATTACATTTTTTGGCTCAATACTAAAAACATTTGGTTCGTCCTGTATATTTTTGGTTTCATGATTAGATCTATATTTATATATATATATATATATATATATATATATATATATATATATATATTTCTAATTTCGTGATTCTAACCCAGTTCTTAGAATTTCGAATGATCTATTTATGTTGTCTATAATCATAGTGCTATAATTTATGTTACACGTTGAAATTTATATATGTGTAACGACAGAAATAAATGAAAAGCATTACGAATAATCGTATGATTAATATGTGTATATATATAATATATAATATATATATATATGTATATATATACATACCGTATATATATATATATATGTATATATATATTATATGTTATATATATACACATATTAATCATACTAAAAATATACAGGATGAACCAAAATTTCATATAAATATATATATCTTTTTTTTTGAATATAAAAAGAAATTATGAAATAAAAAATATTTGTTATTATTATCATCATCATCATCATACGATATGATTATTTCTGATTGTTAATATTTTTTTCTGTTAGAACTTAATTTCAAATCATTGCACGAAATAATTCTATTGGATTTTATTCGATAATAAGACAATAAGATTCGTTGATTATTTTGACCAATGAAAAGTAAGTAACCGAGACTGTTGTCGAATGTTTACTACGGATATTAAGTTGATGACAGTAGACTTTAAGACGTGTAACAGTCTGGACGTTTGTTCTTTTATAATGAATGAAAAAAATAAGGAGAAAGAATTATTATTAATTTGAAAACTCTCACGTCCTCATTCTCTCATCAATAGTTTTGTTTTATTATTATCTATTGTAAAGGGAATTGAGAAATATATATATATATATATATATATATATATATATATATATATATATATATTAATCATCAAAGAGATA
>NC_062194.1:8346661-8351661 GCF_912470025.1 Vespa velutina
TTAATCAACTGCGAAATATTTTAATGGCCTTCTATTTTAATGCCAAAGTAAAATTAATTCCTGAAAGATTTTTTTTGTGAGATAGTTATTGTAAGTAGAATTTTCTTGTGAATTAAGCAAAATTATTGAAGTAACAGTAACGTACATATAATTAAAATAATATACCAGCTATTTTGATATATTGGAAATTTTTAAAAATGTTTTAGTATAAATATTTGATTTGTAATATCAATATAAACAAATGTATTGGATATCGCACGACAAAAAGGTTGAGAAATGCTGAACTATAGTACTATTTAATAGTAGTATGATATAACAGTCTTATATGTATCGTATAACTATAATTAAGGTTGATATTTATTGGATTAATATTTTTAAACATTTTATCGATATTTTAAAATAAATGTTCAGTGTTTATAAGAAAATAGTATTAGTAGGTAATATAAATGACGCAATATTGACGTAATATTGACATTTAATTATTTATACTGATTAAAATATATACATATGTGTGTATATAAGTAGTCTATATATATATATATATATATATATATATATATATATATATATAAACAAAATATTTATAATTAATACAAATTAATGAAAAAAATGCATAATAGTAATAATTATGCAATAATTAAATAAAAAATGAAAAACGATTAAGTTATACAAATTTAATTGACATAATTCGATTCTATATATTTATAAAGAAATTCGAAAATTTTGTCCATGATCGTAATTGAAATGAATTTTCAGCGCCTAAATTAAAAGGACGGCCACGGAGGAAACGTAAAAAGCGAAGTGCTTCACCTGGCGAATCCAGCAACGAAAGTGAAGCTTCGGTTGCTTCTTCGTCAAAATGTGCGTCGAGCAATTCGAGTCAACAATTGATACCAGCTCCAGTTGGAAGGCCACCATCGGCGGGTGTACGTCGAAGCGAACGCAAAACAAGTGCCGAAGAAAAAAAATTCATGGTCGATGTACAGAATTTCATGAATTCACGGGGCACTCCAGTCGGAAAGATGCCATTGTTGGGATACAGGCAAAGTCAGTATACATGTTAACTCTTTTTTAAATTTTATTATTATTATTGTTATTGTTATTATTATTATTATTATTATTATTATTATTATTATTATTATTATTATTATTATTATTATTATTATTAATCATTTGTACTATAATCATTTGATATTTTATTTTATTGGAAATTATTATTTGCATTAGAGTTTGATTTTTATTGCTTTTTTTTTCTTTAGATATATTTTTTATATTATTTTTTGAACATATATGTGTAGATAAATAGAGGTTGATTATAAATTGAAGAGTCAGTTCAATATCACTTTTACTAAATGTAATAGAGAAAAACATATATATATATATATATATATTAAGAAAAGTTTCATGATTTCATGTGCTTAATATGATTATATTTTTTATAAAACAATTTGTATATTTTTTAATTAATTAGTTATTTTAATCTCGCCTTCAATAAAAAATTATAAAACAAGTATGGACATAAAGTTAGAGATATTAACAGATCTTGTAAAATTGAAGTTTGAAAGAATTACAACTGAGAATTATAAATTTCGTTAATCGAATAATATCTGAAATGTTACAGAATGTAAAATGTAGAAGAAGTAAGATTACAAAATGTCGATTGTGCATAAAATAAAATAGTGTGTATTTTTAACTTTATTTATTGAGTTACTTAAGCTATTATTTATTTCCTTTTTTGTTATTTAAAATTAACTCTAGAGTTTTTATTTTCAATTAAGAGCTCTTTGGTAAGATAATAACTAAACTTATTGCAAGATTGTTTTATATGTTTTTCATTTTTATTGGTCACATAACTATAGACACTAATAATTAATTATTATAAAATTTAATTATTAACTTTAGTCCTATACAAAATTTAATTATTGACTTTAGTCCTATACTTGTTTAATAATTGTTTCAAAGGTAATTGATTAAAATATCTGATTAATCGAAAAGAAAAAATACAAGGTATTTCCGTAAGAAAAATTATCGAATATTTTATTTTGTAATCTTAAAATATTTGACACATCAAATCATGTGAAAAATTTTTCTTTATATATTCTTTTTTCTGTTGCTTCTAACGAACAAGATATTTAACTATCTCTTAGTTTGTATATATATATATATATATATATATATATATATATATATATATGTATATATATATATAATCAACCTGTGTGTGTATGTGCGTGTATATATATTGTCAGTGTATCCCTTTTATTCAAGAATTATTTGATTCGATGTAATTCTGTAATTTGTCCTTTATTCTTCGATTTAACATCGCTTGTCGTTCATTCGCTTGTTTACGCTTTTCAATAATAATTGGGTCGCGTCCACCGGGTGTTCATTGCCATTAGCAAGATGTTTTTATTTTTAGATGATAGTTTATCTTTCTTCCTCTCGTTGGTTGTTTTTGTCTCAACGAGAGAAACGAACATATATATAAATGGAAATGATGATTTCAAATATATTTCCGTTATATTTCCCATAGAAATAATTATGATTACACAGAATGATCGCATGCGAGGAATTGAGAATTCGTCGGTGAATTGGTTATATTTAATAAGTCCCTATGTGTCGAGCAATTTAACAAGTTTAAAAAAAAATTTTCCTTTTCTGATATCTTCCGTAATTCTACCGTCCTTTTAGTCAATTAATTTTCGAATTCTATCCTTCTTTTATTTAGAAATAAACAATTTTTCAATTTCTTTTACGATAAGTTATCCAATCGTGATTTCCTATTAAAAGTTCATTCTTTTCTTTTTTCTTTCAATAAAATTTAAGAAATAAAATTTTAGTTTCCTTTTCTGATGTCCTTAATTCCGAACCTTTTGCAGATTAATTCTGAAATTGTATGCTTCTATTTCTTAGAAATTGATAATTTTTTAATTCCTTTTATGATAAATCAATCAAATGTCAGTTTCTATTTCCAGTAAATGTCAGGAATAATCTAAATTCAAGTTTTCCATAAATAACAAATTTTAAGTTATTTTCCTAATAAATTCTAATTATTATTGGTGCCAGATTATTTGGGTTAGCTAGCCTTTCTAATGATCTCCGTATTTTCTTCTTTTATAATCATTTTTCTCTATTATAATCTTTTTTTAGATTGATCGCATGTTGCTTCTTCATTGATTGATGTTTCACTGTATTTTTCTTTTTTTTCTGATGCACGTGTGTTCGTTCGTGTGTTCGTTCGTGTGTTCGAGTTAGAACGCAATATTTTCCGTCGTTTATATTCTTTGGATATTTTTCTTTCCGCGTCTTTCTATCGATCTAACAGTTTCGCTTGTCTTAACCGTTATCATTTTCTTGTTACATTCGAATAACCTTTTACAATACACGTATATTTAGAAAATAATTTTTCAATCAAATTGTTACTTATTGATTTGTTTCATGAAATAAACAAAGTATCACCACAAAATTGATTGAAAAATTTTACGGGAAAAAAGAAAAGAAAAGAAAATAATCATTATGCGACATCGTCGTAATGCGAGAGGGGTTAAAATTATGATTAAAAAAAAAAAAGTTGTTTAAAACGAATCGTGTCGTAATTTACAAGATATATGATTTTGATTTTTCTTTCACAGTCGATCTGTTCCTGTTTTATACGAAGGTACAGACACTCGGTGGATACGATTCCGTTAGTGCTGGACGTCTCTGGAAAACCATTTATGATGATATCGGTGGTAATACAGGATCCACCAGTGCTGCTACTATAACTCGTAGACATTACGAAAGGTAGGATGAATGATGATGGAAGTTTCTGAGTAAACAAATAAACAAATAAAAAAAATTAAAAGAAAAAGAAAGAAAGAAAAAAAATGATTACCTGGAATTATTAATACCAAAAATATTTTTTGCAGGTTGCTTTTACCTTATGAAAGGTATCAAAGAGGTGAGGAACCCAAAGTGAGATTAACACATGGTAGACGTACGAAAACTAGTAGTATATCTGAAAGTCCGGTGGATGGGGATCAAGAGACCAGCGACTCACGTTCATCGGAGACACCACCGTTGGTTGAAACACCACCTGTAAACACTACCCCACCTTTGCAACCAGTTTTATCGAGCTCGGTAATGATACGATTTAAAAATTCAAATGAACTATATAAAAATTGTTTCATAAATAGTAATAGAGAATTCGATATTTCAGTCTTTTCCATCAAACGAGAAACCGAAATCAGAAGTCGGAAAAACATCCTCTTTGCGTAGCGTGAGAGTTAAACCGGAACGTTTGAAATCATTGAATACGATAATCGCCAACAACACACCACCAACGAGCCAGCAAACCAGTCAACTGCCAAGTCCTCCTCCATCATCGAACACGCCAATTTCGACTCCAAGTAGTACACCTTCCACAACGCCTACGATCGTAACCGGGAATCAAAGTGTTCTCGAACGACAATTAAACAGTCCTCTTGTGTCCCAACAAGTACCACCGTCCTGTTCGTCTCCAGGATTACCAGTGAGCACAGTAGCAATGAATGCATCGACGGTAGTAACGTTGACGCCGCCACCTGAAAAAGACATGAAAGAGATTAAATTAGATCCTAAGCAAACGACTCTGCTGGCACAGGGTAAGGAGAACATACCGTTGTTCGGTGAGAAGCCAATCTTCACAGAGAAGGCGATAGTAGCACCAAGATCACCCGAGGTGATTGATCTCGAAAATGAAAGTGATACGAGTAGAGATAAGATAATAATACCAAGCTTTAAAAAACGAAAATTAGAAATATTGCGGGAGGGCGGTCTTGAAGTTACAGCCGTTGATCTTGATGCAAGACCGAGCGTGATTCAGAGCAGCGTAACGCCTACCCCGCCTACGGTAAAATCCGAGGATAAGTTATCGTCGCCTTATCCACTTTCCGTTACCCCGAATTCGGTGCCGAAACTTATATCCGTTACCGTAACACCGGACATAGGACATATGTTGCCATCACCTCAGGAGAATCAGA
>NC_062194.1:8356661-8376661 GCF_912470025.1 Vespa velutina
AGACCGATACTTTTTAAATATCTAGTATGATACTGCAGGATTCTCTTATTATCATGATTAAAAAAAAAAGAAAAAAAAGAAAAAAAAAAAAAAGAAAAAAAAGGAAAAAAAAATTGAAGAAAGAGTTAAAGAAATGCCTAAAATCGATCCTTTTTTTTTGTTTTCTGTATCTAAAAAAAAAAAAAAAAAAAAGAAAAAAAAATGAAAAAGAAAAAAAGAAAACCACAAACAAACGAATAAATAAATATATGAAGAAGGGCTTGTATGAAAACACGTGCCATAAAAGTGTTTAGATAAATGACTTCGAAATCATGCGATAACGATGGTCGTTTGTATTTGTCTTCGACGAGTCCCTCGAATAATGATTGTCAGAGGAGAGAAATAATAAGTTAAATTGTAAAACATTGAAAAATTCCATGCGATGAGATTTTACGTAAATAATAGCAAGAAGAAAAAAATAGGAAAAAAAAAAAGAATCATAACGAAAGCAGAAGAGAACGAAAGAAAGAAAAAAAGAAACTGTTTTCCTTTCCCTTTCGTTATTCATGATTGTTTGTAAATTTGAAAATTTTTAGCGAGTATGGAAGAGATGATCGCGAGTATGCCGAACGAGAAAATGAATGTTTGCGCATGAAAGAAAATTGAGAGAGTGAGAGAAAGAGAGAGAGAGAGAGAGAGAAAAAGAGAGAGAGAGAGAGAGAGAGAGAGAATGAATGAATTGTTTAAAAAACTATCGACTGCAAAATGAGTGTGAATGTTCGTTTCTTCTGTTCTTATTCTTCTATTTCTTTTTATTCCCCTCTCTCTCTCTCTCTGTCTCTCTCTCTCTCTCGCTCTCTCTTTCTCTCTCTCTCTTTTGTTTCTTTTTTTCTATCTTCCTTTGCGAGTTCTCTTCATTTTTTTGTATACTTAGCAGTGATTTTAGTGTAACCCTAATTTTTTTCTCCCCCACTTTAATAATAATAATAATAATAATAATAATAATAATAATAATAATAATAATAATAATAATAATAATAATAATAATAATAATAATAATAATAAAAATAATAAATAATAATAATTAATTATTATTACTATAATATAAATATTTTTTATTATATGGGCATTTCAGTTCCTAAGTTGGAAATAAAAATATCTACTACGAATAAGCGACTCTTGATAACTTCGAAGAACCAAATATATAATGATATTTCGAAAGTACAATTCTTTTTTTATTTTTTTTCTTTTTTTTTTTTTTTTGTTCGTTTCGTTTCTCTTCGACAATAATTCATAGTCTCATACAAGAAGTTAACGAATGATAGGTAAGTGAATTATATTTTATATAGTTGAGTAAGTTGTATGTTTTATGATTCTAGTTCTTCTTATATTTTTTTTTTTTTTTTTTTTTTTTTCATATTTTCGGTTTGTTTTAATGACACATTTTCTTTCGTTTTTCTTTTTTCTTTTTTATTTTACCCCATTTCATTTCGACATATTCCTTTTTTTTTTTTTTTTTTGTAAAATACACTCTGAAGTTGCCGCCACGAGCAATGATTTTTCTCATTGGTTGCGTTCGCGCGATGTCGCACACGCACCTTGGTGTGAAACGACTGAAGTAAAAGAAAAAAGCATGGATAAGGCGGAATGCATGCAGCATGTGCCGCGAAATTTAAAATCCCTTTACGGCAGCCATAAAGCGATAACCTGTTTAACCAGTCCAGCGACCGTAGTGTAGACGCGGGACGTTTTACCTCGCAAAATCATTTCTATTCGGCCGTTTTTCACATAGCAAATTTTTCTCCAAACGTCTTAGACTTTTCCTCTCTCTCTCTCTCTCTCTCTCTCTCCCTCCCTCCCTCTCTTTCTCTCTATGACTATAGCGCGTTTCAAAAGAGATCTTCCATCGATTTTTCAATCGGAATACGTTCATCGATTTTCATTAAAATATCATGTGATATTTTCAAACCATAGAAATAAATCGAGGTAGGTCTATTTTAACGAAGTTTTATTACAATTAGGCATTATAATTTGCATGATTTCGAAATGATAGAATAATAATGACAAGTATAAATATATAACATTGTTGTATGAAATACTGCAAAGAAAAAAAGCTTCTACATAACGTCGATAATGTAGAAATATATATCATAATTTTAATATCCGCTAGGGTCCGCTAAACGAAATCGTATATTTTCATGGATCGTGCCATTCTTTTTTTTTCTTTTTCATTTTAATAGAAACAAAGAAAAAATACCTTCTTTTATGCGTCGTTTATTATTCATAAATTATTAATATACATATATATATATATATATGTATATGGTGATTTTCTTTTAAATTTTTTTTTCTTAAAAAATGAAAATATTGTATATACGTCTGATGAAGGTTGTTTTGAGCAAAATTTGTCAATTTTTCAAATATGCCGGTGGCCCTGAGTCATTTTTTCGAATATAAACAAAACAGATATTTAATGACCAATCGAGAGAATAAGAAAGATTGCGAATGATCCATTTAAAATTATCAAATATAATTTTTTTTTTATTTGAAACAGTATACTACATTCTTTTATTTCAATAAATCTAAGAAAAAAAAATTATTCTTGATTTTATTACTAGAAATACTATCAAGTGAATCGCAATAAATAAAAATCATCTGTATAATTATAAAAGAGATACAATTTTTTTTTTTAAGATAACAATTTGAAGATCATTTAATTAATTTACAATTAATATTAGAAAATAATTCATTAATTTAAATTTAATATTGCAAAAGAAGATTATATATATAGTAACATTGTAAAATGATGAATAATTGTTTCGAACTGCGTAACATTTTTATTTTAGTTACCTAATCTATTTGCTTCTTTCTTCTAATTTTTAGTTTATTATATATAATAATTATTACGATATATTATAGTAATAATTATTATATATAATAATTATTAAGAAGATATCTGATCAATTTGTTCATTTGATCTATTGATCTGATTTGATTGGATATACCTGTGATATATTAATATTTTTTTTCCAGTTTAGTATTCTTAACGTAATCTTATCGTAATCTTTACGTTAATATGAAAACTCAAAAAGTTAGTTTAATCACCTTTTCTATACTTGGCATATTGGCGAACGAAATTTCTTTATCAAAATTATCAGCTTTAATTATTTTTTTCATTTTCTAAAGCATATTAATATCAATTAAATTTTATTATTATTGTTTTTACTGATGTTTTGTATTTGAAACAATAATTTGTTATATAAGCAACGAAATTGAATATATATTTTTATTATACAAGACAATATTGTTAAATTCTATTATCTCGAAATTTTAGAAAATATCTTTGAAAAACGCTTTTGCTTTAAATATAATTCTATTTACAGTATTTCGTAAAGATCTTTTTTGAAAATCGATGTATTAGACAAATATGATGCGAAAAAAATTGGCAGGATTTTTTCAAAAAAATATTTCATCAATAAAATAAGGAATTATCGAATATCGTAAGGAAAAGAAACTTTTTCGTTGGTAAAAAATTACCACAAAAAATTAACTACGAATGTAATACATTTTTTCGATAAAACATGTATATATATATATATATATGTGGACTATTTTTTTTTATTCATTAGATTATATATTATTATTAATTTTATAACTCATAAAATGTTAATTAGATTTTAGTTTAAGATGTTTTTTTAGTTAATGAAGATTAAAGAAATGTAAAAATGTGAAATGTGGCTAAATGTAAAAAATATCATAATTAATAGTTTTTATTTTTAATATGTTTTTCTATAAATATTACAGTATAACAAAAATCCCATATACTATATTCTAGGTTTCACAAATATTTTTATTCCTTTTATAAATAAAGATGTTTAAAAAAAAAAAAAAAAAAAAAGAAAAAAAAAGAAAAAAAATGAAAAAAGAAAAAAAATAAATACTATGACTCCTGGTTTACAATTTTCGAAAACTCTGGATTGATATACCAATGGAAAAATTTTTTTTTCTTTTTTCTTTTTTACAATTTTTAAAATAAATTCAATTTTCAAATATAAAATAAAAATCTTTTCTTTGGCTGAATTCAATCGTCGATTGTTCGAGAAAATTCAAGAAAAAGATTCTCTGAATTGTATTCGATTATTGATTGTTTGGATAATATAAGATTTATTACTTAGATCTTAAAATTTCGAAAAATCTAAGCCATCATTTACAAAAGTATTAATATTAAAATTCGACTTACTTTCGGATTTTTCCCAAAATCAAATTTTTGTAAATTTATGTAAATAAAAGATTAAGGGAAATTATTTTATTATACATCTATTTCGATATTTGATATTAACGGTATACCATGGATCAATAAATCAATGATAAATTTGCATTAATGTTTAGTTAATTACCATTTAGACTCCTCAGAATACTCCTGTTTTATTATCAAATATATATTATCAGATTATCATTTTTCAATAAACTTATTTTCTTTCAATTTTCAATATATTAGATAAATATATAAATAAATGACATAACTATTATTCTTTTGCTTAGGTATAATGTCTGAAATAATTTACTATAACTGTTAAATTTTATCAATTCACTATAGCTTTATGCTTTCGTTAGTTGTAATTTTAATACAATTGATAAATATTAGCTATTGGGTTTTTTGTACTCGAATCGGAAAACTATACTACAGCTACTACATGCGATATTTTTTTTTCAGTCCGTAGGCTATATACATACATATGTATATTTGCAAATGTTTCTTTTTTTTCTTTATTTTCACTTGTTTGTTTTTAAATATGTTCTATGTATTTTATATGTATTTTATTTGATTTCAGCTCGAGCAGAATTTTGTCGTATTTTTTTGATTATTTACATTTAATTTCCAATGTATGACAATAATTTTTAATTCTAATAAATAAGCTTAGAATATATTGTATTACTTGATTGTTATAAAAAAAAATTATTGTTACTTTTTCTTTTCTATTTATTTGTTTTAAAAATGAGATATTTTTCGACAATGATATTAATTTTATCTTAGTTTATTTCATTGCTATAATTATTATAAATGCATATTGGCTATATGTAAATAGTAATTTGTTTTTCGTTGCTCTTTTTTCCTCAATAATCTCATGTTTGAACTTTTTCCTTTGCTAATTGCTTTATTTATCTAGTTTTACTTCTTATCTCTTCTGTCTGTTGTGGACATGTGATTTTATTTTCAGTTTTTTTTATTATAGCTCTTCAGTTGCTTTCCCTTTTTTATTGCCGCTTTCACTGGTTATTTTTTAGGTGTCCAAGTTCATCCTCTGATCATCGCGATTATTTTGAAATAATTTTTTTCTTTCTACCGAATTATCGATAAATTTAATATTTCTCGTTTCTTGCTAATAGTGAACGATTTATTTTTAATTTTCTTTTCTTTTTTCCTTTCTTTTATTTGTTTTCTTCATTCTGAATATATTTTTTCTCTTCAAATTTTCTTACTATATTTCGCATTACACATTTAAATTCATCGAAGTATTATTTTAACCTACTTTAATTTTCGTTTCTTTTTCATTTTCGTTTTCGTTGTTTCTGACATTATTTCTCTTTTTCTTTTTTTCCATTATTTTAATTTTTTTATTTTGTTTCTCTATTTTACCTATCTATATTTGTATTAGTAGTTTCCTTCTTGTCTGACAATGAGATATCAAGTTTTCAATATGTATGTTATTTGGATTTAACAATGCTACAAATTATCCTCTTTGTCTTCTCTTTTCTCCATTATTTTTCTTTTCATATTATTATTAATTTTTCTTTCCTCTTTACTTCTTTTTTTTATTAATGTTTTTTATCCACTCCTCTGTTACTTGATTGAACAACGTCTTGATTTTTTTTTATTTCTTTTCTCTGTTTCCTTTTGTGTTCTTTTGATAAAAAATTTCTGTTTTTTGAATTTCTTTTCTTTTTTATATATTTATTTCTCATTACCTAAATTTATACAAAAATCTATCAATCCTCAAAATGACAAAAAATTAATTAAACACAGTACAGATTCAATAATTTCGTAGTCTTTATTTTCCAAAATATTATTATACAATTATTAGAACTATTAAGTTACAGTTTCATTTTAGATTTATAATTTTATTTTATAGTAAACTTCCGAATCATTTTTTGTGATTGAAATAGTTTTATCAGACATTTTTTGTGCAGTTAATATTAAAAAAACAGAAATAAAATTGTAAATAGTAAAATATTAATCAAGCGACGATAAAATTAATTGGTAAAAATAAAATGATCAAATTATACTTTTAATACAGTTAATATTGAAAAAAAGGAACAAAATTGTAAATAGTAAAATATTAATCAAGCGACGATAAAATTAATTGGTTCTAAAAATTTTCAAATTAAATTTACTTAATTTTAGATTATTGAGAGTTGGTAGCTTTCTGCATAGTTTAGCTCAATCGAGTATCTATATATATAGAATTGTAAAGGACCAAGTAGAATAAAAAAAAAAAAAAAAAAAAAAAAAAAAAAAAAAAAAAAAATAAAAAAAATAAAAAATACATACTTTCTAATTATTAAGTATTTCTTAAATTTTTTAAAATTTTCATATCCTTTTTTTCGCACCTCATATACACCTCTTTTAATACTAAATTTCATTTATAGAACTCTTAAAAAGTTTTTTCATTAATTTGACATTCTAAGAGAAGATTATCACGTCTGAGGAAGTCGAAAGATTTTTCGGATGAATTATGTATATTTGATATATTCAATTATATATTATCTAAACTTTGTATTATATATATTACATATAATTTATTATTTTATTAGTAAATTATTTTAATTTATTTTATATATATATTTATAATATCATATATCTATTATTATATATATAATATTATATATCATATATCATATATATATATATATATATATATTTATAATATTATATATTTAATATATATATATATATATATATATATATATTTATAATATTATATATTTAATATATATATATATATATATATATATATATATATTTATAATATTATATATTTAATATATATATATATATATATATATATATATATATATATCAGGGGGACTGGAAAGTAATGTCGTTTCTGCGCATGTCGATATTTGATTGTTAAAAATTGTTAAAAATTTATTCGTTCGAATTTAATTTAAGAAGCGATTACCTTCCGGTCCCCCTAATATAATAATTTTCGTAAGATTATATAATAAAACAATTTGGCTTTAGCAGGGAATATTTACAACAAAAAACAAAATGAATGCCATATTTATTATAGTCAATACGCTGTGTCATTTTTTCATTTTTCCTTTTTCCTTTTTGTTTCTTTTTATATTAATTACTTCGTATCACACAATATTAATTATCATAATATAAAACATTGAATACACGCAATGTCATTTATTCCATTACATATCTTACAACAAACGTATGTACATACATCATATTTACATATTTTACTTCCTATTTATAAAACCGTAGTTATATCATCTTCTTTATTACTTAAAAGTTAATCAAATATGTTTTATTTAAATGATTAATTACAGGCAGATTAAATCAATTGAAGGATTTATATAATACAACTGCCAAACGCACAAACAGGTTGATGATGCATTTTGTGACGTTAGTGACATAACGTACGCATACGTATGCATACAAACAAATACTAACGTAAGTTCTCCGATACATTGTACATACATACGTATGAATGTACATGCATAAATACACATACAGACAGACACAGATACATAAGCAACCATATATAGGTTCCATACACACGTATACAAGTAAGCACGAGCGTTGCTCTGTGCAACGCGGTGACCGAAACGGTGGGGTGGAATTGTGTTTGCCTCTTCATCCCTCGGTGACAACCGACAAACATACTCCGGTGTAGCATTGTCCTCACATCGCCGCACGTTAAACTACCTTTGTGTAACTTGCGGCCATCGCCTATACCTGCCACTCGGAGACAAAATTTTCGAAAAGTCCGTCTCGTTGTATTCGATTTGTAGATCCTTGTGAGTTTATGTGTGTATGTGTTTGTGTGTCTCCCTTCCAAGTCCCACGGTACCACGTTACCCCCTCCTGTTCGCCCGTTTATCTTTCATAAACTCTCTCTCACTTTCTCTCTTTCTCTCTTAGATATGTATCTTTCGACCATGGCAAGGAAATAAAGGCACGGTAATTTCTTCGTCGATACTGCCAACCACCGAAACTGAGTTTGCGTAGAACGTGCGACATTCGAGAGTTGGTCTTTTACAAGACGGGTGGGTGGGTGATTGGGTTGGATGGGTGGGGGTTGGGAGAAAAGTTCTTCCACCCAGTAGGAAAAACTTTTCTTTTCTTTGCTTTGTTTTTGTTGTTGATTTTTCTCTTTTTGTTTCTATATTTTTTTCTTTGCTTTGACTTTTTTCTTTCGCTTATACATCTCTTACAGATAGAAATTAAAGAATATAATATATATATATATATATATGTGTGTGTGTGTGTGTGTGTGTGTATGTGTATATATATATTTCTTAATGACGATTATAGATCAGTTTTAGATGTTAAATTTCATTGAATCAAAGATCAAAAGAGGCCGTGTCAATAGTTTATCAATATGTTTTGCCATTGCACGTATGTGGTTGTACTTTGTTATATCGATCGAGAGCAAGAACAACATGGTTTTTAAGAGAACGTGGGTGGAAACGTGCGATCCTTGAACGTACGAATCGACCTCTCGACGTTGTCTGTCGTAGTTCGACGGAGAAACGACGTTCAGTACTATGGAAAGAAAAAGAAAGAAAGAAAAAGAGAGGAGAGAGAAAGAGAAAAAGACAGAGACAGAAAGAGACAGAGAGAGACAGAGAGAGACAGAGAGAGAGAGAGAGAGAGAGAGAGAGAGAGAGGCAGACAGAGAGAGAGAGAGAGAGAATAAGAGAAAGAGTGAGAAAGAATGAGAGAAAGAGAGACAGAGTACGTGTGTAACCGACGTGACGTCGTTCTTCCGGCCGGTTCTCATGAGTTCTTCGCCCACTAGACAATAGTTTACCGTATCGACCTATACCTTCTGCCTTTCCTCTCCTCTCCTCTCTCCTTTCCTTTCCATTCCTTTCCTTTTCTTTCCTCTCTTTCTCTCCTTCTGTTCGTTCTATCGTTTCTCTTTTCGTCTTAGAGTCGATTTTATGCGTGTTCGTTCCCATCCGATCTTCTTGCACACCACATCGTGCTGCCGACCACAAACACTCCGTTGCTTTACCTTTTCTTCTTCTTCTTCTTCTTCTTCTTCTTTCTCTCTTCCTTTTTTTCTCTTCCTTCTTCTTCTTCCTCTCCTCTTCCTTCCTCTTCTTCCTCTCCCTCTCCTTTTTTCCATCTTCCTTCTTCTTCTTCTTCTCCTTTTCCTTTTTTTCCTCTTCCTTCTTCTTCTTCTTCTTCTTCTTCTACTTCTTCTTCTTCTCCTCTTCATTTTTTCCTCTTCCTTCTTCTTTTTCTTCTTGTTCTTCTTCTTGTTCTTATTCTCCTACTTCTGCTTCTGGTCTTTCCATTACACTAACTTCAACTCTGCATTTATATGTGTGTGCATAGCGCGCATGCGTGCGTGCTTGCGTGTATGGTGTGTGCGCGTGCGCTTGCGTGTGTATGTATGAATGTACGAACGTAACACGGACTCCAAGGTTTCCGACTTCGTGCTTATACGTAGTAAAAGTTTCGAAACCACGTTGAGAACGAACAAATATGCAACTTTCTTGTTTTTTTTTTGTTTTTCTATTTTTTTCCTTCCCCTACTATCTCTCCACCAGTACATCACTTGTCTCTTCTTACGCTCGTAATCCTTTTTTTTTTTTTTTGATTGATTTTGATTTATTCATCTTGTTGCATATGCATTCGACATTAGAATTGTCATTGTCAATATGAAATAGATTAATGTTAAACGTGAACATGTGGATTTTTAATTCTTTTTTATTAAGTCAACTCAATGCTTCCTCAGTTACTCATAAGTATTATATCACGAATCAGTTAAGGAACGAATATACGAATAAACAAAACGAATCGCGTAATCGTTATTACGCGAATAGAAACTTTTTAGAAAATAATTGAAATTGTACGAACTCGAGCGTAACTCGTTTACATCGTTGGTAGGGTCAGCCGTTTTCCGAAGGTTGAGATTTGTTCCGAACTTCGTATGAATGAAACTTATCCTAATATCTTTGAAGGATGGAGAGGGAAAGATCGGAGTGAGGGGGCTGCTTTGCTCGGAAGCAAGCAAGAGAGACAGAAAGTGAGAGAGTGAGAGAAGAAAGAGAGAAAGAGAGAGAGAGAAAGAGAGAGAGGCAGACAGAGAGAGAGAGAGTGAGAGAGAGACAGAGGGAGAGACAGAGAGAGAGAGAGAGAGAAAGAGAGAATGAGAGAAGAGGCGGATCAGACTAGTCGTCGTAGTCGCGAAGCAAAAGCGCAGGAGAAGTCCGCTAAAGCACGTGCGCCGCCCCCAAGGGCCGGTGTTCTCTTGTTCGTCTCCCGGATCGTCGTTCGAGCGGGGGTCAGTGGAACGTACTTGTGTACGAACTGTCCGAGACTGTCACTCGCCTCGTGCCGAACCACGTGCTCGCTCTCGAGACGAAAATCAACGACGAGAAAATACCGACCCTCGCGTTCCACTTTTCTGTTTTCTTTTTTCTTTTTCTTTCTCTTTCTTACTTCTTTCCTTCCTTCCTTTTCTTTCGTCTCTTCCTTTTCTTCCCCCACCCCCTCCGCTTCTTTTTTCTTTCATTTTTTTTTCCACTCCTTCACCCCCTCCCCCCTATATACACAGTTTCAATAACTATTCTCCACTACCGCCTTGCCCCTTCCCTTCGAACATCATCATCATCCTATCCTATTTATAAATTTTTAATCGGGACCTGATTAAATCTAACTCTAGGCTCGAACGTTCCTATCGTGTTGTATACTCTTATCAAGTATATATATTTATATATATATTACTTATCTATATATAATATTTAATATATATTATCTATCTATATATGTAATATATTATCCTTTTGTTTTGATACGTTTCCGCGATTTTCTTCGTTCGTTTATCGATCTATAAGACGCTAATTTAAATGACATAACGGTTAATAAAAATCGATCGATCGATCAATTCCAATATAAGTTCTGTTATTATATAATATTGTTTTTCTTTCGATCGATTACTCTCAGGTAAGACAATTCTCAAGTAACTTGGTCCGATGATTGTATCGAAACAGAGAGAAGATTAGATTTATCGTAGGTATCGTTTAGTTTAACCGAATGTTTATTACCGGTGTCACCGCTTTTAGTGTGAGTATCAATCTTTAGAAGAGCATTCCAGTTTCCTAAATCTCTGATTGACTGTTGTTGACCATCATTAATTTAGTTGAACTGTAAAGTGTTAATCCTAAGCACTAAACACTGATCGGTCTCTTCGTTCTTGAGGAAGATTACTGCTAATCTTCTATACGATATATCTTGTTCCATAAACATTTCCCAAACTGGACTGAGTGTTGGATCGGTTCTAGATCCTAAAACAACCGATTTACTCTCGACCAATCCAATTCAAACCGAATCGATCTCGACTGCTCTGCTCATTCCTATTGGTCAATCCGTTTTTGCCATATCAACCGTAACACATTATAATAGACTGTTATATATATATATATATATGTATATATATATATATATATATATATATATATATATATATATATATATATATATATATAATGTACATCAATACGTATTACGGAAAACACAATCTGGAATATCGGGTGCTGAACCATATCAGATTTCTGATTTCAGATTCCAACTACTGTGTATCATCGAATATTTATGAGATATTTGTTTCCGTTATATTATATTTTATTATATTTCATTCGTATTACTTTTATTCCTTTTTGTATACTCTTCCCTATTTTTATTTTTATTTTCGTACCATTCTTTCCGTTTCTTTTTCATTTCATATATTTTATTAATAAAACTTATAATACGATATTTTAAATCGATCCATAAAATTTTAATTTTATGTCTTATAGTAATTTTCGAAATATTTCTCCAAAGTGAAAATAAAATTATCAAATATTTTTTTATTGTATCTTTAATGGATATATATATATATGTGTGTATATATATTTAATAATTATAAGTGTAGGAGTTATCATTTAATTTAAACAAAAGCAGAGCGCATAGGTTATGTTAAAAATTCGACGCGTCGAATGTTTCTCTCCATTTTTTTTCTTTTTTTTTTCCTCTTTCTTCCCATTCTCGATACATAGACTACTATTTTTCCGAAAGAAAATGAAAATTCTCTCTTTTAGCGGAAGGAGATTCCGAGGTTCGAAGAAGAAGCATAGCCGCTCGAACAAGACGGTACGAGACGGGAACACGATTCTTTCTCGCGTAGCCGAGCATCTCTCTTCTACGGCGCGCATTTCTATGCAAAGACGGTACGTCGAGTACGTCCTTGAGACTCGTGGGTGAATAAGATGCACCGTGGCTCGTGCTAGCGAGCCGCTTCGCTACGCTTTTCTAAACTCTCTTCGCGCTATTCTACGACATGTTAAGAAAGTCCTCGCGTGTATCGTATTCTTCAATTTCTTTCTCTCTCTCTTTTTCTTCTTTCCCCCCCCCCCCTCTATCTTTTCTAACCATCTTTCTTTTTCTTTTCCTCCCTCCTTATCTTCCGCGTCGTTCTTCTCTTTCTTTTTCTTTTTCTCCTTTTCTTTTACCTTATCTTTTTCTTTTCCTTTTTTTCTTTTCAGAAGAACTTGAAAAGACACGAATGCAATGGTGAGAATGGCTGGAGCATATTAAAAAAAAAAAAAAAAAAAAAAAAAAAAAAAAAAATAAGAAAGAAAAAAAGAAACAAACTCGAAACGATTTTTCATTTGGATCGCGATTACACGTCATACTTTCGCGATAGTCCCAATGTCTACTTTCACGATCCTCCTCTTTACTATCCTTTCCGTTCGAACAACCTGGTAAGAGGGAGGAAGGAAGGAAAGAAAGAAAGCAGGAGAGCGCGACGATGAAACTTGCAAATTGACGGCGAACCGAGCATTATGTACATATATATATATATATATATATATATATATATATATTTAATAAGTTTTCTCGTTTATAAAGGGTATATAAGTGGGAAGGAATAAAGAAACATATTCACATATTCCGTATTAATTATAGTGAGTGTGCAAGGTATGTATTATGTAAGTAGGTTATGGAAAGAGAAAAAAAAAGAAAGGGAGGAAGGTGGAAAGTAGAGGAAGGAAAAATATATATATGCATATATATATATATATATATATATATATATATATATATATATATATATATATAAATCAAAAAAATACAAAAAAGAAAAAAGAACGAAAAAAGAAAGGAAGAAAGGAAGAAAGACAGAAAAAAGACGGAAAGAAAGAAAGAAAGAAAAAGAATACATGTATATGTGTGTTTATGTATGTACGTGATAAATAGATAGATGGAAAGATAGAGAGAGAGAGAGAGAGAGAGAGAGAAAGAGAGAGAGAGAGAGAGAGAGAGAGAGACGGAGAGAGCGGGAGAATCAGTCGAGCGATAGTTCGAAGCGTTAAGCGTCGCCTCTTCTCGACGTATCGTCGCCTAATAGAATGACGAAGCCGTCCGGACGGCGTGACCTCCCTGCCGACGTGCACCCTCCCCACCCTTGTTCTTGGTCCGTCGAAAGGAAACGAGTGAGCTAGATAGAAAAGAACGAAAGAAAGAAAAAAAGAAAGGAGGAGAGAGAAAGATAGGAAGAGAGAGAAAGAGAGAGAGAGAGAGAGAGAGAGAGAGGGAGAGAGAGAGGGAGAGAGAGAAAAAGGGAAAGAAAGAGAAAGAGAGGGAGGAAGTGGAGGAGGAAGCGCAGAGGAATAGAAGGCGCAAGGAGGGTGGGTAGGGCCGAGGGGTGAACCCCTTATTGATTTTTAGGGTGACACTGTCAAGCGGCGAGTGTCGAGGGAGGACTTTGAAAGGCCGTGGCGCCTCGTGGGAGGGGGAAAAAATGTGGCGGCCGACGCGGTAGCGTACGCGCGCGGAAAAGGTTCTTTTCTCTCTCCCTTTCTCTCTCTCTCTCTCTCTCTCTCTCTCTTTCTACATCTATCTATCTCTTTCTCCCGTCGCATTTCTCGAGACATTTGTACTATTAATTGTTCCAAAATATCTAAATTAATCGTTTAGTACCATTTTTCTTCTTTTTTTTTTTTTTTTTTTTTTTTTTTTACTTTAATACAGTTGAATTGATTGACATTGCGTCACGATCGATTTGATTTTTTTTCCTTCCATGGATATAACTCGGAGAAGGTAGGAAAAAAAAAAGTAAAAGAAAAGAGAAGGAAAAAGAAGAAAATGAAAAAAAAAAAATCGAATCTATTCGGTTGAAAGGAGAAAGGCGTAGAGAGTCGTTGCGCTCGGGGGTGCTCTGCACACCGGCTCTCCCTTTTTCCGTGACCCCTTCCCCCTCTTCCCGCAACCATCAACGGCCCTCGCCACAGCCCCGCGCCCTCAACCGTTCGTCCTCGTCGCGGTCAGGGCCGTATACAGCGGCGTGCACGCACGTATTCGTATACCACGTGGGGTATAGCCGGACATTTATTTTCTTCCTTTCATTCAATGATTTTTCCTCCTCCTTGTTCTTTCACTTTTTTTTTTCTTTTTTTATTTTTTTCCCTTGGCTTTTTTTTTTTCTATTTATTTATTTCGAACGAACGGCAAGTATGTTTGTCGTAAAACTGTGGATAATTTCTTTCTTTCTTTTTTTTTTTTTTTCCTTTTTTTTCCCCTTTTCCATCAGGAATACGTTCCCGGAATCGAAATCATCGTGTGATTCCGTCGTTCGGCATGCGGGGAGGACAAACAGTGAAGCAAGAGAGTAGTAGCAAGCGAATGAGTAAGTGTGTGTATGTATGAGAGAGAGAGAGAGAGAGAGGAGAGAGAAAGAGAGAGATAGGGTCACGCATGCAACAGGCGACACCGCCAAACTTTCCTCCTCTCGATTAATCGATCGGAAATTAGAGGGCTCGCGGGATAATAATCCTGAACGGTGTTAAAATTAATCGTGCGGCAAGCGCGGATTCACCTTCGTATTCTCTATCTACCTCTATCTCTCTTCTATCTATCTTTTTCTTCTCACCTTGTATTTTATCCTAATTGTAAGCGTCCGATAGTATGTACGACGACGAGGACAACGAAAAAGATTACGACGAGTATGAGGACGAGGACGAGGACGACGTGGTGTCACAAAAAAAAAAATGTCGAACGGTCGCTTCGCTCTTTTTATTATATTTGTATCGTTTGACCGAGTATATTATATTATTTCGATATATTTTGTAATATATATATATATATATATATATATATATGAATGAAGAAGCGATGTTACGAGTTTCGTTAGGAGTTTCCTTTTTAAAATCGAACGAATAGAACGGAACGTTCGATGGGATCGTGATAGATTATGTGGAAATGAAAAATATATAAGTAGAAAGTGAGAAGGAATAGTTCCGACTTCTTAGTCAAATTGTAGGAAAAAGTAAAAGGGAGGATGGTTAAGGTTCGTACAGATGGGCGGGGTGCGCTCGACTCCGGCCAATGCATCGGCCTCAATAAAAATGGCAGCAGTTTCGCGTTCACGCGCGACGCGCCGACGATCGTTGCCGATAGCCAAGGAAGAGATCATCCACTAGTTGACGCTTCGAAGCGCGCAACGCGGAGAAGAGAAAGAGAGACAGAGATAAGGTAGATAGATAGGCAGATAGATAGAGAGAGAAAGAGAGAGAGAGAGAGAGAGAGGGAGAGAGAGAGAAAGAGAGAGAGAGGAGAAATAGAGAGAGAGAAGGAGAGAGCGAACACGTGGTCGCTGTCCGGGTGTCTCGTTGCAAAGGTGTGTGCGTGTGTGCGCCCCTTTCCTCGTTGCCTTGCTACGTTCCTGACGCGCACGTGCGTACCTGCATTTCCTCGCGGCCGACGGAGAGGTGCGCACGTGTGAGGGGGCGAAAGAGAGAGAGAGAGAGAGAAAGAGAGTGAGAGAGAGAGAGAGAGAGTGAGAGGAAAAGAAGGAAGAAGGGTAGGGAGGCAAGGGAAGAACCGACCGATTGCACCACTTCTAAAAGAAACGTCGACGAAATACAGAAGAAGAAGAAGAAGAAAAATAATACTCGAGAAAATTAAGAAGAAGAGAGGAAAGCCTGAGCTACGGAATTTTTTATATTTGAGGTATTTCGAAAGTATCTACCTCGTTCATTCTGTCGTTTTAAAACTCGTCAAGTGATATCCAACGTTGACGTTAGATAGAAACTCATGATAGTTATAAGAGAAGGAAACTTTGTTTCGATAGAGGAATAGTAAAAGAAAAAGAAAGAAAGATAGAGAGATAGAGATAGAGAGAGAAAGAGAGAGAAAGAGAGAGAGAAGAAAAGAGAAAGAGATAGAGACAAAGATAGAGACAGAGAAAGCGAGTGTGAGTGAACACAAGAGTAGGGGGAGCATCGGTGGCGCCATCGACGGCGCGCACGTCCCTGTCGAAGAGAGAGGTGCGTCTGTGACTGACTCCGGTGGTGTTTATTCGCGCTCGGCTCTCCTTCTCGTTCCCTCTCACTCGCACCCCGCGCACGCCATCCTCGTCGTTCTCGTCGTCGTACATCGTACGTAATCGTTTGCTTGGTCACGTCACGTCGTCACCATCGTCATCGTCGTCACTGTCATCCTCATCGTCGTCGTCGTCGTCATCGTCGTCGTCGTCGTTATTGTCGTCGTCGTCGCCGTCGTCGTTCTCGTGATTGTCGTTGTCGTTGTCTTCGTAAACGTCGTCGTGATCTTCGTGGTTTCTTCGCTATCGTCATCATAATATCATCGTGTGTGCCGTTGGTCCACTGCCGCTCTCTCTCGGCACGAGAGAGCGAGCGCGTGTGCGTGTGAGAGTGTGTGTGCGCGTAGCGCGTCGTGTGCGCGTCGTGTGCGCGTCTGCCACCGTTGTCGCTACTCTCTCTCTGTCTCTCTCTCTCTCTTTCTTCCTCTTTCTCTCTCTCTCTCTCTCTCTCTCTCTCTCTACGCTCGTGTTTTGGCCCGTCGTAAATCCACGGACTTTTTTTTTTCTACAGTGCGACGATGAATGAGACTTGAGCGGGATGTCGGGCCTTCGCACGCGTCCCTTGCTCGGTCCGCGTTCGTATAACGGCGCGAGCTCGTGCGGGACATTCTAAGAGGGGTGAGAGCAACACGAAATAAAGCGCGACCGCGAAGATGCCGGCGACGCGACCGCGACACGGCGGCTCCTCTTTCTATTTTCGAGAATCGAACTATCTTCCGGTAAGTACGCGCGCGAGACCCTGCACGCGATCGAGAACGCCGAAAGAACAGTGATCTGTGTTGTGCGCGAATTAAAAGGGAGCAATAGTGCTTCGTTCCCACTCGCGAATTGGTCTCCTTCGTCGTATTGGAGGTTAGGTTGCCGGTACATAACCTCAAACGTTCAGAGTTTCGTATTATTCTTAACGTTCTCGCGCGGAATATATCAACTTCGTATGAGATAATCGGCCTTAATTGATTGTTCGTCAACGAGAGCTTTTATTTTCTCACGTTTTTTCGTTCCGACCGTTTTTCATCTCGTGCTGGATTTTACTACTGTGTGTGATCGGTGCTATGGAATGAATCGGTGGAACATAGGACAATGAAGGCCAATGGGACGAATAATGGTGAGTTTTTATATCTATTTTATTGTTATTCGTTTTTTTCTAACGTTGCAACTTGTTTCTTGTGGAGGTTAGGATACAGGTTAGATAGCCTGCATAGATAAATTGATGGACACAAAATCTATGCTGATCAAATTCTTTGCATATATTCTGTATCATTGTCTTTTTCAATAGCCTTCTATAGTGCGAGAGATCTTAATAATGCTATTTCTGTTGAAGAATATTGTTATATGTAGCAAACTAGTCTTTTATATGTTACATCACTGTTATAACATCCATATTTAGTTGATATGCAATGATTTTAGATTAAAGAATAGAAAAAATTTATGATAATAAAAGTGTACAACTTGAGATAAACTGTTTACTATAATAAAATTCCAAGATATTGCATAAACAGTATTATAATATGCTTAATAGATTAGTGACGCAGTAAGTTTTCTATAAATACCAATAACATCTCTCCATATCATCTTATACATACTTATCTTGCATATAGTTTTAGTACTATTAAATAAATATCAAATCAGAATGTTATGAACAAAGTATTAATGTAATATGGAATCTTTCTTCCTTAGAATCGCTTTTATCAAGTTTTCTCCTTTTGAGTCAAGAAATATTTCATTTATATATATATAATATTTTTTCCCAGGCTGCAGCCGCCTGAACACGCCATTGGCAGCCACCACCACGCTGGAGGATCCAGGGACACCAGCCTCCTGGAAGGGCCCGCCGCCCGGCTCGGAGGCATCACCTTTTACGCCGAATTCTGTTGGTCAGGGTGGAGGTCCGGCATCGGGCCCTTACAATAATACGGGTGGGCCACCTAGTAATGCTGGTTTTCAAGGACCAAGTCCGTTTCCTGGTGGAGCCGGAAGTCCAGCGGGTGCGCCACCGTATCAAGGTCCACCACCTGGTTCAGCAACACCTCAGTATACAGCGTCTCCAGCACCAAGTGGTTCGTCAACGCCTGGTCCTGGACCACAACCAAACTCCTCCGGATTTCCACCTCCACCTAACAATTCCGGGCCACCCTACAATGGGCCCGGACCTAGTCCATTTGGTTCACCCTCTGGAGGACCGCCTCAGTTCGTCGGTAGACCTGGTTCCTCCGGTCCACCTTTCGTACCTCCAGGAGGTGGCAATCCTCATTTTCCTTCACCTGGTCAACCCTTTGGTGGACCACAGTACGGTATACCACCTGGAAGTCCCTTCGGACCTGGAGGACATCCCATGACGGGTCCGATGGGACCTGGACATCCGGCCATGATGGGTCCTGGTGGTCCTGTCGATAGAATGGATCAAGGGTGAGTGTCCTTTAATTTACTTTAATATAAATATCGTTACGGTATATTTTTTCATCAGTCATTACATAATTTCGTACGTTTATATTATAGTTAATTTATATATACATATATATATATATATATATATATATATATGTATATATAAATTATATATATACATATAGATCATTCTCAATTATGGATCAAGCGTTAATAAAAAATGTTAAGAGAAATACAATGGATATGTTCGTAACGCAGTTTGTGTTTATAATTGATAAAAAATTATAGTTTGCCGATTAAATCTTTATTTTTTTTTCCTTTTTTTCCTTTCCTTCAAATTCTGTGGCATTGTAACGCGATTATGATTCGGGTGGGCAACATGTGGGGAGTGTTATACGAAGTAGCAATTATCGTTCCGGCGGAACGTGCGATAAGAAGATGGTGCATAATGCAACACGATGAAAGTCTCATTGGATAGTGTAATTACTTTGCGAGTGGGACTCTTCGCGAATTTAATTAGTCCTTAACCGGAAGTCTCCCTTCTTCCAAGTTTTAACGTGCTCACGCGATTCAGAGCTGCTTCCTTCGTCCTTCCGATAGGAGGAGGAGGAGGAGGAGGAAAAGGAGGAGAAGAAGGAAAAGGTAGGAGAAAGAGGGAAGTTAAAAGAAGAAAAGAGAAAAGGAGAAGGTAGAAGGACGAAGGTCGAGGTGCATATCATCGACATGTAGAACACGAGAGGACGCTGCAAGTTGTTTTCAAGAGGCGCGGATATTCCTAGATAAGATTGTTTCCCAGGTAGTCACTGTTATTTATCGCTTGTATTCCGGTCAGTCCACATTCTTCGAGATCTCAGGAACCCTTAGAATTCGTTTCTCGTATTTTAATCTATTTCTTCTTAAGTACGATGAAAATTGTTTATTACGAGAAAAAAAAGATCAAACAATTAAAGAAAGAAAAAAGAAATATAATCATGATTCTTACTTATATAATAGCGAGAAGGGTGAAGAAAAAAAGAAATAATATAT
>NC_062194.1:8381661-8384161 GCF_912470025.1 Vespa velutina
TTATTATTATCATTATTATTAGTATTAGTATTAATTATGGAATAACATAATGGTTTTCGAAGTTCATCGTGTGTCATTGCAATTCATACGATAAAGTCGACGATACGAATAGAATTGACAATTCGTAATTCTATAACGTTTTCGTTTATTACAATAACATTCGTCTGTAATTTCTATTCAAATTTACGTTGTGTATCAAAAAAAAAAAATATAGTAGTAAACGGATTTTTTTTCTTTTTCTTTGTAAACCACAAAAAAATCGCTTATCCCGTTCCGACCAATAAATCGTCGTGAGGTAACGTTATCAGGCATAAGATCTTTGCACGAGTTCTCTAATCGAACGTCTGTATATGTGAGAAATAGAACGCTTCTCTCAGCACGAGTATGGGAATCCCTAATTTATAGGATCAAGAAAGCGAAAGAGGATATGGAATGGTTGCAGAGAACAAAGTCAAAGAGAGAAGGAGAGAGAGAAAGAGAGAGAGAGAGAGAGAGAGAGAGAGAGAGAGAGAGAGAGAGAGAATAGTCGTAATAGTAGTAATAGTAGTAGTAGCAGTAGTAGTAGTAGTAGTAGTAGAACAGTGAAGAGTAGAAGTGTGGGGAGGGTACCCTTACTAAAATTCAAAAGTTGCTCAACGAAGTTTACGATGCCGTCTAGTCGAGGCGTCGCTGAGATTCCCCGTTTACGTCCTTCTCCCTCTTCTTGTTCCTCTTTTTCTTTCTTCTTTCTTCTTCTTCTTCTTCTTTTCTTTCTTCTTCTCCTTCTACTTCTCTTCATCTTATTCCTTCTTCGTGTTCGTTTCCTTTAAGCCAACGTAACGCGTACAATAGCATGGATTCTATTTCCAGGTGAAGTTGCATGGCCGATTATAAGTATTACACCCGGAGAGTAATATCCCAAATGCACCTGTCTATAGACGTGTATGGAAAAAAAAAAAAAAAAACATAGGAGAAAAAAAAAAGAAAAAGAAAAAAGGAGAAAGAAAAAAAGAGACATGTTTGCTTTTTCTTTTTTTTTTTCTTCGCGTTTAAATCAATATCAATGTTTGTTTGTGTGCGTGCGTGGATATGTGTGTGTGTGTATGTTTCTTTTCTTTTTCTTTTATTTTTTGAGATCGCTAATTTTCGGAGATCGATGCACCAAGAAATTGCGTTGACAGATTTCAAAGTTCATAATCTTTCTCTCTCTCTCTCTCTCTCTCTCTCTCTCTCTCTCTCTCTCTCTCCTTCTCTCCTTCTTTTTTTCTCGTTCATCAGAGACGAAAATTGGATTGATATTATTTTTTAAAGTGATAATAATGTACTGAGTACTTAAAGGATTAGTTGGATGACGTTTTTGTTTTCACGAGAATCATTTCAGTTTATTTATTTATTTATTTTTTTTTTTATTGAACGTTTCCTGCCTTTCATATAGAGGTATTGGTTATATCTGCTAAGCTATAATCTAAATCTACGTATATACGTAAGAAAACACTAATTAATTTTCAAGAAATTTGAGCTTCAGGTAAGAAACTATGTTAATCAAGAACTTTGAAGGATATTCAAGCGTGTTTAGAGAAGGGTTATATTCTCGATAAAAGATCGACCGATCGAGCCTAAGGGTTTAGATTTTTATACCATCATGAAAAATTCTATTAAACGAAAAATGGGGGAAAAAAAAGGGAAATAAAAAATCATAACTTGTTGGTAACTATATCTTTCTAAAAGCAAAATAACGGTACATGATCCTGTTGAACATTGGATAGGTCGGATCCCATCGTGGTCGTTATGGGAACAATGCTCCTATTTTTATTATTTCTGACTGGTGATTAGTTGCGCACCGAAGACAATAAAAATAGGCTTACCATTTCTCAAGGCACTCGAGTGTACCCCCGCTCTTTGGTTTTATTTCGATGGAACGTCGACCAACATAGAACGGCTAATAATTATTTTATATATATATATATATATATATATATAATATTCATATATATATATATATATAGCCTTGGTTTAGTTTACATTTAAACCCATTGAAATCTATCTTATATATTAAAATTTCAAAAGAATCTACGATATATCGTATAAACAGAGAAAGATATAATAGAAATATTTGATGCATATCTGTAAGGCTATTTTCTCAATATGATTCGTAGCACAAATATGTCCCGATCAATTTACAAAAGGGTGACGTCTCGAAGAAATCGCTCGACTCAGTGAAGCGTGAATAATATATATATATATATATATATATATATATATATATACGTATGTGCGTGCGTCTGTGTGCGTATCGAGATCCATGGCACATTTCATTAAGTCATAAGTGTACAGTTGGTAGCTGTAATTCTTTCGAAGCATCATTTGTACAGTCCTTTTCATTGATTCTATTTAAAAGAGATTTTAAATACGTATATCATGATTTATACTCCATAAATCATTTTTGATCGAATTAGATTTTATATCTTGATATAGATTGTTCATTTTTATATCTTGTTCTTTGGCCGTTGAAAAATATTTT
>NC_062194.1:8386661-8391661 GCF_912470025.1 Vespa velutina
ATTTGAGAAAGAGAGAAAGAGAGAAAGAGAGAGAGAGAGAGAGAGAAAGAGTGAAAGAGAGAAAAAGAAAGATTGGATATTCTTAAGAAAAAATTGAAAAAGTTTGCATACACGAGTTCAAGAAATTAACGTGATTACATAATTCTAAAGTGGTAAGTGTTATGATACATTTAGAGTTAGAAGTATAAGGATAGATTTAGAATCAGAAATCATATGATAATAAAGAAGAAAAAGATGAAAAAAAATAAAATAAAAAAGAACAGTCAACATCTTATATTTCTTATGAATGGCATTTACCAGTTTATGCAATCGTCCCTTGTCTCTTTATTTCAAGCACTACTGCTCGACTCCACAAATTTTCCCTTGAGAAATATCCAACACGAATGCTCGAGGACTTGAAGAACCCCCACCGCGTCTTTAGAGATGCATGAATATTAATATTCTCAAGTACACTGTGTCGTACGCCATCCAAATTCTGATGCACCGATTAAGCATCATAGTAAGAAAGGTTTTGGGAGATATGTAAGATAGGTTGTAAAAAGATAGTTAATACATCGAATTAGTCGATTAATCGAATGGAATGATAAAATTGATCGAATTGTTAAAAATGTATTTTTATTTTTTTTTTTTTTTTTTCTGTACGATCGTGGTTAAATATGATATCTTATTGATGTTTCTGTCAATGAAATAAAAAATTTGGGGTATAGAAAATTTTGCTTGATGAACGTGACGAAGGGTCTTATAATCATAAAGAATAATTTTTTCTTAACGATAGAAAATTTTTTGAATTTTTAAGAATGTTAGAGAGAAAGTGAGAGAGAGAGATTGAGAGTGTGAGAGAGAGCGAGAGAGAGAGAGAGAGAGAGAGAGAGAGGTGAACCGGCTACTTTTGCGTCATTCTGTACCGGCAGCAGCAGCAACCCTGGGGTGGTGGGCGGTGGATGGAGCTGCGGCGGGCGTTTTTCAAATAATTACATCGGGCTGCGGTGGTGGTGGGTTGCCATGGCAACCGCAGTGCCTTCAGCATCCTACGGGCGAAGGCAACCGGGCAACCGAGCGACGCAACCGGGTTCTCTCTATCTCTTTCTCTTCCGATGTTGAACGTGTACTTCCTCCGGATCGGTCCAAACTGGTTCACTCTCTTCTTCGCTTGCTCTCGAAACGCCCTTTTATCCTACGGCGAATTATCAGGATGGACTTTTAAGAACGCTCCCTTGTTCTTTATGTTCAGTTTTATCGACATCCAACCTAAACTCTTAAGGTCAAAATTTTCTTTCGCGATCGATGCATTATTTAGAACGATATATTTTTTTCTTTTATTTTTCTTCTTATTTTAATTTTTTTTTCTTTCTTTGTTTTATTTTTTCTTTTTTCCTCATTTTTTTTTTCGTTTCGTTGTTTTCTTTTTCGTTTGGAAAGATTCGATCAAACAGGGGAACGATGGCTCCGTTCTCGAGCGGTTTCGTTGCTCGCTGTTGGTTAACGACGGTGACGAAGTTCGAAGCACGGAAAGTTCAACGGGATCTAAAGTTTTCTAAAGTTTCTCGAGGCACCGTACTTTCAACCGTACGCAGTGCGTATTATCGTGACATTTCCGCGAGCATAAATTTTGCAGTAGTCGAAGTACCTCTCGATGTATTATACCGAGATTCTGAGTGGAAGATAAATTTTATCTCGGAGGCCCCGCTCCGAAATTAGGTCAGTCGCCATTACGTAGGGGAAAACGAAATGCATCGCTTAATTTCTGTCGTACGAGTTGCACCGAAAATGATAGATAGTCGTACCGACTAAAATTAAATATTTATACTTTTCGCTTGCGTTTTATGTATAATCAAAACTATATATTATTATTTAATAATATTTCAACCGTAATATTTATACTTTCTTTCATTTTTCTTTTTTTCATTTTTCCTTTTTTTTCTTTTGCATTACGTTTGATCGACATTCAATTTGACGAAGGAAACTGCGTTGTGGTAAAATTCTGCAAAAGGGCAAAGGGATTGAAGTCGCGTCGATGTAATGTCCACGACGTCACCTCCTCCATCTTTCGACAGCTCACTCGACCCAGTACCGACTTGTACATCCAACCTATCCTAGCACAGGTCAAGCAGGATTCTAACGAGCGCGCGCGCACACGCTAGAAAGAGAGAGAGGGGGGTTTCAGGATGAAGCGGGAAGGGGTAGAGAAGGCAAGAGAAAGGTGGAGCAATGGAGTGGGGTCAGTTCGTGACCCGACCACCTGTGGAAGCAGCCGGTAGCTACTTCTTGTTTGCCGTTTGCGCATACCTACTTACCACTTATATGTACTACGTATTACTAAGGCGAACTATACCAGCCGATGACCGTGGTCATGGCTAGCTCCAAAATTACACTCCTGCTTTTCCGAGAATTCTTCGTCTTCGCGCTATCATCTTGGTTACCGATTGCATTGATTTCTGCGAGCTTATAAACAGCCTGCAAATGATAATAATGAAATTTTAAGAGGGCGGGTATTTTTTCTTTATTTTTTTTCTTTTTTTTTTTATAAAACAGAACAGAATAAATAGAAATTTTATATAAAATAGACTTAAAATAATACATTTTTAAAGATCCGCTCTGAAAGAATATATAATACATTCTTGAAACAAAAACGAAAAAAAAAAAAAAATAAAAAAGAAAATGTACATTACTCGATTTGTAAAAGACCACGATTAGGACTTAACAGACGAATCGTTGAAACGGAGAAAGGGATTATCGAATTGCAGTTAAATGGGGAAAGATATTTTCGAAGCATGGCTTATATTTTTGGGACAACCTCTTCGACCCATAACGCAGGAGAACAGCTGTATCGGTGGTTGTAATAGCGCCGCGAAATACAGACGCTCACGCACACACTATGATATACAGCTAGATCTGCGTATACATTGCCGTAGGTATAATATACGTGGCGCTTAATAGTACTACGGCCATTCATGCCGCGAGTCGCCGGCAGCTTAGCGCTCTATTAATCACGGATTATTATTCATGCGCCTACCACGACGACGGTGGCGCTTTTAGCGCCACTGACTTTTGTCGCCCCATTGCCTTTGAGCTCGTCTCCTGCTCATTTTTTACTCCTCTTGCTCTCTCTTTCTCTCTCTCTCTCTTTTTCTTTCTCTCAACCTTTTCTCCCATTCCTTCATTTTCGCCCTTCTCTCGTTTCTCTATCTCCTCATTTAGCCTTCATAATGATTCTTTTCGGCTTCTTTCGGTCCCACTTCATTAAGCAGCACGTGGTCCAAGTTGCATATCGGTCTATCGGATCGTATTGTGAGAAATAAAAATGGAAAGAAGAAAGTAAAAGAAAAAGTTCAAGGAAAAGGAAACGTTATAACCTTGTAATAAGATTAACATCCGATTTGTATTAATCGATTCTAATTGCATAAAAGAAATCGCATGCGTGACGGTTGCGAAAAAAATTTGGACGAACGTTGAACATCGCCTTCCGTCCTCATTCTATTTGGATCTGTATTTAATTTAAAATAGATCATTATGAGTAGGAAATAAAAAGTCGTTGGTGTTGTCTAAAAGTCATGAAGAAAAATAAGGAAAAAAAAAAAAAAAGAAAAAAAAAAGAAATAAAAAAAAAATAAAAAAAGATCATATCCTTCACTTAGGATAGCTGCTTGCATTGGGTCTGACTTGAAGAAGTTCCATACCATTCGTGTCTAGATTTAATACTTTCCCGAGTACGGGTGGCAGACGTAACTTTTTTATTTTAGTGCTGTAAATAACCGTGTCACTTGGTTAATTTCGTTTTCACCACTTTCATCCGAGCGAAGGAAGGAAGGAAGGAAGGAAGGAAGGAAGGAACGAACGAACGAACGAACGAACGAACGAACATACGTACGTATGTTGAAGAAGAAGATAGAGAGCTCCCTCACGCTCGTCGCATTTATGTCTTTAAACTCTCGCATGCCGTCGTCGGTACGTCGTTAATTTGACGGACAGTTGGACTGAGTGAGAAAGATAGAAAGGATGTGTATATATATATATATATATATATATGTGTGTGTGTGTGTGTGTGTGTGTGTGTGTATATATATATACATACGTACGTACGTACGTACAAGGGTTTACATATGAGCCGCGTGTGCCATGCGGTTAATTGACGCTTAATTGGCCGTAATTAAGTTAACTCTGGGAGCACGTGGGCGAGGCTTGTGCGGAGATTGGCTATGGTGCTTTAAGACTTCAGCAATCATCCTTAGACGGATGGTAACCGAAACGCGAGTTAGTTTCTTATGACGTAAGTTTAAGCTTGAAATCATATTAGGACAATTCCTAATAATTCTGTTGTCAAAGCGGATAAAACGTCTTACGTATCCCTATAACAAGTTGGTTTTTGGATTTATCGAGTATCATCTCTTAGATTCTAACAATAGTTCTCAGCTATTATTTTCATCGTTAAATCAATTAATTTTCAAAAGGCTTCCTTTTGGTTATTATTATGATTATTTAATCTTATCGCTCGTATATCAGTCGTATTTCGCACGTGTTGGATCGATCGTCGAACCGAGGAAACGTTAGGTAACATGCGCTTCATCGATCAAGGATGCGAAACGAAGGAGATACACGTTGGTAGTCCATCGAGTCAGGGTCACTCAGGATTGTGCCGACCTAACCTCAAATCCCGGCCAGGTAATTCACCTCCACCTTGAATTCCATCGTCGTGTGTATGCGATCACCTGTCGGCGCGACGTCGACTGGCCTTCCACCCTCTCCTTCCTTACTCCTCTCGCTACTTCATGGTCTCTCTCTCTCTCTCTCTCTCTCTCTCTCTCTCTCTCTCTCTCTCTCTCTATTTATCTATCTCTTTCTATCTCTATCTCTCTTTCCTTCACGCGTGCACGCATCCCGCGCTTGAGTTCGCCGTGAAACGAATACATTTGCATCTTTTCTTCTTCTTACTTATTTTTTCCGACAAAAGACGAGATATTCAACGTCCTTGAAAGCCTGCGCTGAACTCCATGACAAGGGAA
>NC_062194.1:8396661-8409161 GCF_912470025.1 Vespa velutina
AAAAGAAAATTAATAACCTCGTAATCAATTCTTGAGAAAGATTTTTAATCGTTTGGATAATTAGTAGAACATCAAGTGTTAAAATGAAATGAGTTAAATGAATGAAAAGTTTGAATGATATATTGAACGTATTTTATCGTACAAAGAAACAGGTAATTTGATCGGTATCTTATCATTTTGTTTATAGAGTTTTATAGAAATTAGTTTGCATCCTTACATTAATATATTACTGATCAAAACTCTCTAGTTTCAAAGTTTTATTTGTTTTATATTTTTCAGGATAATACGTCCTTGTATAATTTTAATACCGTTTCTCTTCTCTTATTTTTTTTTCTTTTTTTTTGTTTTTCCCCCGTATATAATTTATATAGTTTTACATGTAATCTAATTTATATATGCTTACATTAAAATTCACAGATCAATTAATTTCAAAGTTTTATATATTTCATACTTACAGGATTAAATTTGCTCGTATGATTAATATTACTCTTTTCTTTATATTGTTTGTATAGTTTTATATAATTTAATTTATATACTTATGTTAAAATGTAACAGATCAATTAATTTTCGAAGTATTATTTATTTCATGTTTACAGGATTAAATGTGCTCGTATGATTAATACTCCTCTTTTCTTTGTACTATTTGTATGGTTTTATATAATTTAATTTATATAGTTACGTTAAAATGCAACATATCGATTAATTTCAAAGTTTTATATTTCTTTTATACTTATTAATTAAAGATTAAATATATTTCTAGGATTAATACCAACTAATCTTTTCTTTTTATTGTTTATAAAGTTTTATATAATTTAATTTATATAATCAATATTAAAATATAAAATATCAATTAATTTCGAAGTTTTATATTCGTTTCATAAATATAGGATTAAATCTTTTCTTGTATAATTAATGATTAATATAATAAGTAATGATTAATAACTCTTATTTTCTTAATATTATTTATAAAAATTTATATGAAATTAATTTTATCTATTTATTAGTTAAAACACATGATGTATTAATTAATATCAAAGTTTCATTTATTTTATATATAAAGGTTCAAATGTCCTTGTACAATTATTACAAGGTTTTGTCTTCTCCTCCTTCTTCTTCTTCTTCTTCTTCTTCTTCTTCTTTTAGTTCTTTTTTTCCGCTTCTCTTCCTCCTCCTCCTCCTCCTCACTTTGCGGCTACAGCCCCGCCATAAACTCGAATCAAGATTTAAGCGATGTATGCTAATACGGGACTTAGTATGCGCCGCGGTGGCCTGACATTATAAAGATTTTCAATTTTACGCGGCACAACGACGAATAAATATTTACCGGGGGCGACGATCCGCCCTGTGTTACGAGCCCTATCTTGGACGCTGACGGTTTTGCTAATGTCATTAACACCTCGCGGCACGGGTCTTGTTAACCATTTGCAGGTGCAAGTATAGAAGAATTTAATGATAATTTCAATAATCGACTCTAGTAAATGACATTGATACGTTAAACTTAGACGCTAAGATTCGTTTTTTGTTAGCAAATAAATAATAAATATAATTATATAAAAACATCGTGCGTATGGTCTTTTCAACGGGAATTATATGAAGGAAAATAAGATTCGTCAAAGATTAAAAGATTTCTTTTAATGGCTTGGTCGCATACATTTTTATCGTTTGATACGACGACCTATCTTTTTTTTTTCCTTGTCCTTTTTTTTTCTTGACGATTGATGTCGTTTTCTTTTTTGTATTAATGTTCATTAATTTTTGTTAAAGTTTTTATTTCTTCTTTTTATTTTGCATATATATGTTATTATTGGTCGATGTATTTTTAGGGACGAACGTATAAGCATTAAGGTCAATCTTCGTGCTTATGACAAACTTTTGGCAAAGAATTCGAAAACAACGAACGACAAGTTCGTATAAAACCCTATTTAAAATATACAGGTAAAAATAGAAGCTTGGAGTGGTGGATCGGTTTATATATAACTTTGTTCTTACTTTTTACGTTTTCTAGCAAATTCAAAAAGACCTTTTTCATCTCATTTCAGGAACACGCGAATCGTGTTTCTTCGAAACAATCGGAAATGTCGATCAAGGGATTTTATGAAATATATGTATTTTGTTTGACAGTGGGGAGAGGAGGAAAGTATACATATCAATGTTACGAAACTATTCCAAGGACATGAAACTTCCCTAACAAATGTTTGCCTTCGTGCCGGCCAAAATTTCGTTTTTTTTTCTTGCTTTTTTCTTTTCTCTCTTCTTTTTTTTCTTCTTTTTTGCCGTTCACATCCTTTTATCATCCAGTTGATGTGTATATGTATCAAGCAAAGAATATTATCAAAGCAATATATCTATATTCGCGCTACTGACACGATGGTTCCTCGTGTCAGGAATTGGCATCGAGCCCAAAAAAATAATTTCAACCCCTTCCCCGAGACACTCTTTTGATCGTTCTCCTTGTGATACATATATATTACGTATATATATATTTATACATATATATATATATATATATATATATATATATATATTTCTTGCTCCTATTACCTGAATTTTAACATTTGAATCGCGAGGGAGAATCGTGTTTTAAGAAATCGATAGCCTGCTCATTTTGACCGCGAAACCGTCGAAGAATACTTATTCCGAATCGTGAGAAAAAAACCTCTGTAGTCTTAGAGAGCTTCGTTCGTGAGAAAGATAGATAGACAGAGAGAGAGAGAGAGAAAGAGAGAGAGAAAGAGAGAAGTATGAGAGGGAGGGAGTGGATAGTTTGAGATTTTTCGTAAGAGACGATAATGTACGCGTTCCTCTTTTTCATTCTTCGTTCGTGGTTCCTTTCTTACCGCTATTCTTTTCCCTGAGGGACACTCGAGCTTCTACACAATAGTATCTATTCACTGGTAAATCTATTGACTAAGATAGGTGGGTGTAGCCCAACAAGTTATAAAACCACGGAAACGTACTAGTTCCATGTGGTTCGCTTGTTTCACCAAGGAGAGACTCCTCGTGCTAGTCGAAAGATAAAAGAAAAGAATAAAAAAAGAGAAAAAAGAGAAAAAAGAGAAAAAAGAAAAAAAAAGAAGAATAAGAAGGAACACGTTCGATACCGTTCTATCTTCTTTCTTTAACAGTCAAATATCACCATGTTTGACTATTTAGCATAATTCAACCAAATGCGATTCTACTTACATATACGACAGGTCGTTTCTTTTTTTGCTTTTGTCTTTTTTCTCTCCTATTTTTTTCGGGTGTTCTTTTTTTTTTCTTTCTCTCTCTCTTTAAAGAAAAGAGGTCGTAAGTGAAGTAGCCGCGAGACGTTTTTGTCGATTTCATCGACGATATGATTTTCCGATGCGACGCCGACGCGAACGGACACGCCGATCCTTAATTAGGGGTTGTAATGTCCTCATTATCGTTACCGCGGAGCACTAACTTCGTTAGTCTTCGCAATTACGCGAGAAGCGGACGAAAGGGGTGGGTGGACATAGTGGGAGAAGTTGGAGAACGTTATAGGGAAAGAGAGAGAGAGAGAGAGAGAGAGAGAGAGAGAGAGAGAGAGAGAGAGGGAGAGAGAGAGGAAGAGAGATAGTCGGTGCATCAACCCCTCGCTTCTCCCTGACCGAATCTCGTGAATGCATCAGACGTTATTAGGTTAAGGGCACTCTTCCGATGTACCAAGGAAACCATGCTCAACGCCTGTAATAAACTTCTACTCATTGATTCCCATCTTCCTGGACGTGAAAGTACGTGAATGGTTGAATAGGATTGGTGTTCGAAAGAGTTTGTGAAAGTAAACCGTTCGCGTTTATTAGTTCAACAACAACGCTATTGTCTAGGTTCTTCCTGTCTGTCGATCGGAAGGAAATGTATTACAAATTATAGTTGAAAGGTATAACAAGATGCAGGATTTCGTGGTCATGGTCATGGTCTCTCTTTCTCTCTTTCTCTCTCCCTTTCTCTCTCTCTCCCTCTCTTTCTCTCTTTCTCTCTTTTCTTTCCATTGAGACGTCAGAATTGCTCTTGTTCGCATCGTTACACTTTGTTGTATCAGCGCATGTAGTTCCTGGTGGAGGTGGAGGCGGTGGCAACGGTGACGTCGGTGGTAGTGATGGTTGTGGTAGTAGGAGGACACACGAAGGTAAGGGGGATTTTAATTAAGAAAGGGCGCCACGGTAATTGGCTTTCACGACGTACGCGTGATGAATGAAATGTTTTCATAGCGTACGAAAGGGCGGTTTAAGGAGCGCCCATAAATACCATCGTAAGTGCTTTGATCCGAGCGAGTCTTACCGGACCCGCGGTGTTCTCTCTCTCTCTCTCTCTCTCTTTCTCTCTTTCTCTCTTTCTCTCTTTCTCTCTCTTTCTACGAAGCTAGCAGTGGCCTGTTGCATGCCTCTCTGTTAACCGGCCCTCGGGCTATGCACCGGGCATGTTTCTTGAGCCGCTCCTGTACTTCTTCTGATCGATTTAAGACCCGTTCATACTCACGCCCGCTACGCTCGATTGCACGTTCGCTTCTACAAGACTAAACGAGTCCGTTCTTCTCTTGCCGTTTGACGTTATCATTCGTATAATACTTAACGGAAACCATTTGTCTCAGTTTCGTTGAACCAACCTAGGGATTTTTCCTTAATCGCTCTTCTCTCTCTCTCTCTCTCTCTCTCTCTCCCCCTCTCTCTCTCTCTCTCTTTCTCGGTGTTAAAATGGTGAGTTGGAAAAGGGAGGGATGGCGGGGTGAGAAAGGGAAGGAGGTTACAGTAGATGAGATTAGACATATCGATATGTAGATATCGGGTTAACGTAAGCCCAAGTTGGTTATACGATGCAGATGAAATTAAATGTTTTTCATTGGCGATGATAACGTCGATCAGAGTTCTTAGAGGCGTGAGAAGGTATAGGCGTGGGTTAGGACGGGTAACCAGCAGGCGCCTTAATCGAACCTAACCTATCCTCTCGGCTACGAGGTTGTTTCCCCATCTAAAATATCCGTGGTATACCTAGCGACATGTTACCGTGCGACAAAACGGAGCAAACAGACTGGCGACGTTTGGTCGAGCATCGAGGAGCGGCTAACCATACAGTGCCTTTCATTAGCGGGAGTCACTCGATCGAAGTTAAACTTTTCGATCGTTTCATTCAACGAATGTAGAAGAGTTAGTAGACGACTAAGAAAGAGATCTCTATTGACGATGACTCGATGTTTCCTACTTCATTCTTCTTTCGTTTTCTTTAATTATCCACCATCTAAATGGAAGGGATGCAAAGAGGGGGTGGTGATAGTAGTGGTAATAGTGGTGCTCGAAGAAATTGAACGAAAATCGAATGGCATTTCAGATTTCGTTTGGTAAACGTAGCGGAGTTTCATAGTCGGTGACGCGTACGGTACGATAGTTTCACGGCGTCATTCCTCCCCCCTCTTACTTTCTCTCTCTTTCTCTCTAACTTGCTCTTTCTCCTTCGTCTCCCTCTCCAAGTTTAGTCTGCGGACGAGGTGGAATCATAGGGTGGTTGGGATCTTGCGTACGAGAGAGAAAGAGAGAGAGAGAATGTACGAGGGATGGCGGAGGACAATACTATCTCCGCTGACTCAGTTTATGGCTGATCATTCGACCCTGGTTCTCTCTCTCTCTCTCTCTCTCTCTCTTTCTCTCTTTCTCTTTCTCTCTGTCTTTCTTTCTCTTCCCGTGAACATCTCCTCCTCTTTGAATATATGTGCAATGGGTACATATGTATCCACATACACGAAAGTATCTTACCTATGTGTAGTTGAAAGTGTGTACGTTCTCATATATAGATTATTCCCTATGTATTATAGGAGGATGTATATAGTTACAATACATGCGCATCGTTCCGAGAGGCACATAGCCAGAGGAGCTTTACGCAAGGGCATGTAACACCGAGGGTTAAGAACGTTCGTGTTGGTACACGCATACGGTCACACAAATATAGACGGGTCGCGTGCTCACAACACGGACATGCATGCACTTCTTCGCACTCGCGAATGCAAGGTATGCATTTAGTACGGGGCGTTCCACGTCAAATCGGCGAGCATCACCCTTTTGTTGGAACGACGATCTCTCCTGTAATCTGGTCGTTAAGCTCTTTAGCCTGAAACGGATAAGACGTGGTGCGTGGCGTGTGCCGCTTTGTCGTCCCGCTACAAAACGATTTCGCGATCATTTATACACGTTTTATATACGCATACAAACGTACCGATCCGGTTGGATCTAAATAATAAGGTGGGTCTTGTGACTTTGGGGCTGAGTAAACTGTGAGGTAAGAAAGAGAGAGAGAGAGAGGGGCGGGAGAGAGAGAGAGATGCTTGGACCAAGCAAGATAAAAGTCGAAAACATGTTTGACGATTTCTTGTTTTCTACTACAATACCAACGTGAAACACATTTGCATGATTAAATTACGTATTAGATTCTCTATTAATTGTTCACGTAGGTATCATTCATATAACTGTGCTTTTTTCTGTTTTTTTTTTTGTTTTTATATATATATATATGAAGAATCGCGTGTTGGTAGAATGATTCGGATGAAAAAGAAAAAGGAATAACAGGATGAGAAAGTTGGAGTAAGTGGTTCAATTTGAAGAGGAAAGTATTATATATGAAACTGCGTAAAAGTCCTTTAGCCTGTGTTCCAATTTTGTCTTCGTTTACTTTAGGGTGATGTCCTCCGCACCTCTCGTTTCGACCTTCTATCGTGTCATGTGGGCCGAACCCACCACTTGCATATATCCCCCTTATCTTCGGAAAGTTCCATTCGCTAAATTTTTCGATTTTTCGTCATGGCCCATGCGCATCCTATCGCGAAAAATAATGATGTTGCATTCGATACTAGAAATTTATCTTTTTGAGAAACTTTATATATATATATATATATATATATATATATATATATACATACATATACTTTATATATATATATACTTTATATATATATATATATATATATATATATATATATATATATATTCAATACGTAGAAAAAAATTATTATCAAAGTGATATTAAAGTTTAGGAATAAAAACGAAGTAATAACGTAGGAGAAACTTAAAGAAAAAAGAAAAATGAAGGTATACCCTCGTCACAGATGTCATTATCATTTTTCACTGTACATATTGCGTCTAGGGGGGGGGGGTGAGGGAGGAAAGAGGAAGACACAAGAACAGATTTTAACATATTTTATAAGAGTACAACTATTTAGATCAGATATAAATTAGCTTCCAAGTAAATTCGTCGTTAACAATCGATAAATGAATAAGTTCCTTTCTTTTTTTCATTTTTCTTTTTTGTTTTTCTTTTCTTTTTTTTTATTATTTCTTTTCTCTCTCTCTCTCTCTCTCTCTCTTTTTTTCTGTTCGTGAACGAGAGATAAAGCCAACGATAAGGGAATCCTCTCTCAATCTCGGTTATACTCTAGCCTATTCTCTCACGTCTCATGTTAGTGCATTTGCGTGCATGTCATTTTTAGCTGTCGGTCTTTTCTATCATCGTGGCGCCCGCAGCTAGCTAGAGAGCGGCGCTTCGCGAAGCGCCTCGTTCCGCGCGAGTGCCGACGATCCGGCGCTAATCCGCTTGGTCGCCAGGGCGACACGAGGATCCGTCAAAGCGAACACGTCGGCTACCTTTTGAGGCGTATCCTCCCGTTTTCCACTCTACAAAACCCCTCCTCCTTTACCCCCTTATGCCACTACTACTACTATTACTATTACTACTACTAGTACTACTCCACCTGATCTCCACCACTTTAGTTTCTTTATCGTATGTTACTTGTACGATTTTTTTTCTGTTTACTGACCATTCCTTTTTATTTTCCCCGTATCTTTAAATACCTTTCGCTAATATTCTAATACCCTCTGTCTTTGATCAGTGATACATCAAAATTTAAGTTAATCGATCATTCAAATTTTGAATAGTCTTCGAGTTTCTTTTTAAGCTCGTAAAATTGTACATTACAAACGTTCTCTTCGTTTTTAAAAATCTAACAGAAAGATCCTGATCGTTGATTAACCTTTAAGAGGTTGATACGAAATGAAAGAAGAAGGAGTTGGATTCGTCGACCGAGTTCTTCTTGTTTCTTAATCGTGGCTGCCGTAGGACTCTCGCAATAGCCCGAAGCATTAAACACGAATAGTACCGCTGGAAGATAGGCGAAATTCTCTGCGTTCTCCTCTCTCTCTCTCTCTCTCTCTCTCTCTCTCTCTCTCTCTCTCTCTCTCTCTCTCTCTTTCTCTCTCTCTCTCTCTCTCTTTTTCTCTTTTTCTTTCTCTCCCTCCTTTCTTTTTCTATTTTTTCCTCCCACTCTCCTCCTTCACCGTACCCCTCCCACCCTAGTTCTCGTACTTTTTTTGCCTTCTCTTCTAGAATCGTGCACGGCTCGAAAGTGGACAATTTCATTGCCGGTTACTACTAGGAGCACCTTGGCCATGACGAAGAGTTGCTACGGGCAACCCTGCGCGACGATTGGACAAGTATTGTCCACGGGAGAACGGTGGAACGAACGAGGAGCAGAAAGAGAGAGAGAGAGAGAAAGAGAGAGAGAGAGAGAGAGAGGGAGAGAGAGAGAGAGAGCTGGAAAGGGGGTAGGTGGTGGTTCCGGGGGATGGGTGCAGGCCGTCGGAGTCGTGCGCACCCTGTGCCAGGAGCTCCACGTCGGGGAAAAATTCAATCCCCCGGTTAAAGGGGATGACGCGCTCTCCAGGGCCGTATACGGTCTAGGCGATAATTTTCGCGAGAGAGCCACCCACTCTCTATCTCTTTCTTTCATTTTATTTCTTTCTCTCTCTCTCTCTTTCTCTCTCTCTCTTTTGGTCTTTCTTCACATCCTTCTTTCCTTCCTTCCTTCTTTCCTTCCTTCCTTCCTTCCTTCCTTCCTTCCTTCCTTCCTTCCTTCCTTCCTTCCTTCCTTCCTTCCTTCCTTCCTTCCTTCCTTCCTTCCTTCCTTCCTTCCTTCCTTCCTTCCTTCCTTCCTTCCTTCCTTCTTTCTTTCCTTTCTTTCTCCTACCCATCGCATCACATTCGACCAAAGGAATGAATGGGCCGTCCTCTTTCTATCCCGCGACTTCCGAGACAAGAACACCGTATCTTCTGACTTGGGCCACGCGTGCAAGATAAACGATTGGTCCATACGGAGGATCTAAAGTCGTCTATCATTGTTAATTTTCGACTATTGTGTTAGAGATCGGTATATATAGTTTCATTACGTCGTGTATTTAACGTCACGTCTTTCGATAGTATTCAATTATTTTGAATTTTTTTTCTTCCGCTGAACGATCGGTTATATTATATTTTCTAGCAACTCAGATGCTCGTTTTCGTTTTTCTTTTCGTTTTCGTTTCGTTTGCAATTATATGCATTGATGGGGTTACGGTTGAATTTAAAAAAAAAATTCGTCGAACGTCAGTTGAAAGTTCGTCGCGTGATCATAAAAATCGACGTCGAAAGAAAAATCTGCTTGATTTGCTTGATCTCATTTCTTTCATTTTTTCTTCTTCTTCTTTCTTTTTCTCCTTTAATATTTACTCCTCACTATTCTCATCCTTTGTGCTCTGGCGCAGAACTATGCGGAATTTCAACGTGCAGCCCTCTTACGACAGTAAAACGAACGAGCAAGCAAGTTTACGATGCTCTTGGCTTCAGGGTCGGACACTGACGAGCACCTGGGGTAAATCCAGAGGGTGGTTCAAGGGGGTTAATTTCCAACGTCGTCGCTTAATTCACGATGTTGTCCCGGTGACATCGTTTCGCCGTTGTGTTTCCACCAATCCTCCGTGAACGTTTCAAATCCTTACGAACTTTCTAATTGCGATTAGTGTTTGAATTTAAAAATTGGTCCTATTAGAATTGATTTGATAATCGAATCGTTGAATTAGAGTGACACGGCATGTAAATATCTTCTTATACACGCACGTACGAAAGAAACGTTTAAACATTAAAAAAAGGAAGATATTTTGAATAAGATATACAAAAAAAAAAAAAAAAAAAAAAAAAAGAAAAAAAATAGACAGAGAAAAGGAGAGGAAAATCAGACGAGAGAAAGATTGCATTCGAAATGTAGGCCTCCACCTTCTCGTTTTCCTTCGCACTTCTTCCTCTTCTTCATCTCGTTCAGCACCATCTTCTGCCTTTTCTTTTCCTCTCAATCCCCCACTTTCAAATTGCATCGAGACTCATCCCTCTTTTCTCTGCGAGCTCAAAGTCTCCCCTCGACTCGTCTCGGCCTAGCTTTCTTCTTCCATCCTTCCTTCCTTCTTTCCTTCTTTTATTCTTTTCTTCTTTTTTCTATCTCTTTTTCTCTCTTTCTCCCTTTACGAAGCAGGTCCATTGGCGCCAAACAACTGCGTCCACGTACCGAAAGATACCGTAGCTAGAGCTTATCGACACTGGTAAACAAGAACGCTTTTCCCGCTTACAATATTGACCGAATGCGAGAAACCAGTTTATGAGAAGCACGGACAAAAAATCATTAATGTCCTCAGGATGGGAGCTCGTTCGCTTCCTTCCCGTCTTGCGGAAGGGAGGGGAGAAAAAAAAAAAAAAAAAAAAAAAAAAAAGAAAAAAAAAAAAAAGAAAAAAGACGAAGAAAAAATCTCCCAGAAAAAAGCTCCCTCTCTCATTCTCTCTCCCTCTCTCTCATTCTCTCTCTCTCTCTCTCTCTCTCTCTCTCTTTCTCTCTCTCTTTCTCTTTCTCGGTCCCACGTCCAAGCGCGTAGGGACGCTGTCTCCTCGCCGCGCGCGCTACGAAAAGCAAGAACGTCGCTCGAAACTGGTTTACAAGTCGCGTTCGCGCGCACCGTTGCGGCCACACGCTCGCTTGGAATTTTCGTTTCGAGAAATGCCGAACGAACGAACGAACGAACGAACGAACGAACGAACGAACGAACGAATGAAACAACGTATGTACGTAACTACTTACAAAAATCGTTAATTGACTTTGAAAATGGGAGAATTACCGTACAAAAATTTCTTAGGTTCTTTATTATCTTCGCAAAATTGTCGCAAAATTGTTGTAATTGATTTGTGAGAAGTAAAAGAAGAAAAAGAAAGAAAAGAAGAAGAAAAAGAAAAGCAAAGGAAAAACGAATCGATAATAAAAATCAGAACGATATTGTTTTATCAGATCAAATATCAGATGTTTATTATACAGATTACACGATTAGTACTGACTATACAGAGCAGAAATTGTCTTATGAAAGACTTCTCATGGAGATCATTGTCCTGGTAACGTCTCTTCTCGACGAGTAGTCTCCGATGGCACGAGCGAACGAGGGAAAGAGAGAAATGGGAGACATGGTTAGTTCGGGATAAAAAGTGTGGTAAGGAGAGGACGCGGTAGGAGGTGGAAGAGTAAAAGAAAGAGGAAGGGATGGAGAGAGTGAGAGAGAGAGAGAGAGAGAGAAAGAGAGAGGGAAGGAGGAGGGAGGAGGAGAGCTCTGGTGATCCCGAGCGCGCGAGGATCATCGCCCCAGTTACGTCCTTCTTCCAGTAACCTTGCATATCTTCTTACCACCTTCGATTCTAGCTTTAAACTCGAATACTCGAGAACGCAACAACCGGGGCCCGAGAGAATTGCATCTGGGGGCCCCGTTGCCCGTAGGCAAAAATCGTACCAGTCTGAAAAAAGGAGTCGCGAGCGGGTTGGGAGGTGGGAAGAATAAAAGTGAACGAAAGAAAAGGTCGACGGCTGGGTAGGAAAAGGGACGGCTGGAGAACGAAGAGAGGAGAGAAGAGAGAAAGGTGGGGTAGTAATAGTAGTAGTGGTGATGGTGATGGTGGTGGTGGTAGTAGTGGTGGTGGTGGTGGTGATGGTGATGGTGGTGGTGGTAGTGGTAGTGGTGGTGGTGGTGATGGTCGTGGTGGTGAGGGACGGCGGAGAGACACACGCTGCAAACAATGGCAGCGCGTGCACGGACACTTTCTCTCTCTCTCTCTCTCTCTCTCTCTCTCATCTCGCGTCTTTCCGTCTTTCTTTCTTTCTCTCGCACACGCCAGAGGGACACCAACGAGCGGAGCTCGAGTAAAAGAGAAAGAGAGAGAGAAAGAGAGAGAGAGAGAGAGAGAGAGAGAGAGAGAGAGAGAGAGAGAGAGAGAGAGAGAGTGAGCGGACAAGAGGGAAGAGGTAGGAGGAGAGGAACCGAGAGATACGAGAGAAGGATAGCGATGGAGAGACGGGAAGGGGTGGAACAGGTTCCTGGCAGAGCGGTGGGTGGGGTTGCCGGAGGGTGCGGGGATCGGAGCTGGAACGAAGGGGGTAGGAGAGGGAAGAACTGGAATCCTGAGTAGCAACGGCGTAGCCGCGAACCAACGAACCTGGGCTCAACCTTAAAGCGATGGATCACTTTTGATCTCGTCGAACGGCGAGATGCTGGCTGGCTGGCTGGCTGGCTAGCTGGCTGGCTGGCTGGCTGGCTGGCTGGCTGGCTGGCTGGATGGCTGGCTGCATGGCTGCATGGCTGATGGCTCGTGGCTCGTGGCTACCGGTACCTACACCTTCTTCC
>NC_062194.1:8414161-8421661 GCF_912470025.1 Vespa velutina
TAAAACCACGTTGTACTATAATGCTAACCATAGTCGTGCGAGCTCCAAAGGCTTTCGGAGTTTACACGATATAGTTTTCTTTCTTTCTTCTTTTTTCGTTTTGTTTTCTTCTCTTCTTTTTTTTTTTTTCAAATGCTTTTCTCTGAAATAGGTTAACGATGTAATAAGTTTTACATAGGTACCATTATTATTATTATTATTATTATTATTATTATTATTATTATTATTATTATTATTATTATTATTATTATTATTATCATTATTATTATTATTATTATTATTATTATTATTATTATTATTATTATTATTATTATTATTATTATTATTATTATTATTGTTATTGTTGTTATTGATGTTGTTGTTATTATTATAATTATTATAATAATTATTATTACTATTTTTCGTATTTTTTGTTTACCGTATATTTATCATGAGTTTATTACTAGCAGCCCATAATTATGTTATCGACGAATAATTATATTTATTACGCTTAAATTAAAATGAAGATGGTGTAATGTATATCAAAGAATATATATATATATATATATATATATATATATATATATATATATATATATATATTTGTTTCGTTAATTCTTATTTTTACGCACATATTTACGTACATACATGAATATTTATGTATGTACGTAAGGAAGGTCAAGGAAAGACAAATTTTGACGCGGGATGGACAGCGATTTTATCACTTCTTTCTTTCTTTCTTTCTTTTTTTCTATTTCTTTCTTTTTTCTTTCTTTTCTCTTTTTTTTTTTATTTCTTTTCTTCTTACGTCGTCGTTAAAGTGAAAAGCATCTTGTTCCCGCGTGACATCTTTCTCGCTTTCGTGCGCCCTCCTACAGCCGGTCACAATCTACTCTACGTCTCTCTCTCTCTCTCTCTCTCTCTTTCTCTCTCTCTCTCTCTCTCTCTCTTTCTCTACGCACACTCCCACGCGGTCGATCAAACGCTCGTAAACCTTCCTCTCAGCGTAAGGGCACGCCCACGAACACCTACGCGACGAAGAAACGTCCCTGTGATCTAGTTGCAGGATCCTTCCGTTGGTTAATTATCGATCGACAAACCGAATAGAAAGATTAACTCAAATAAAATCGCAATCAGTAGTCGGCAACGATTATGTTTATTTTATTTTTTTTTTGTTTTTTTTTTTGTTATTTTTTTGTTATTTTTTTGTTTTTTTTTTTTTTTTTTTTTTTTTTTTTTTTGAGAGAGAAAGAATTAATAATCTTAAAATGGATGTATATTATTTTCGTTCGTCGATAAAGATCAAATGTTTAGGCATAATAGATCGTTCAAAATTCGGAAATTTGTTCATCTGAAAAATCACCGATATTTAAATCTTTTTTCTTTCTTTTTTTTTTTTTTTCATTTTGCTTCAAACGTAATTTTTCACGCTCAGGCACGTATACACAAAAAAAAAAAAAAAAAAAAAAAAAAAAAAAAAAAAAAAAAGAGAGAAAAAGAAAAAGCCCACGTTCAACAAAGTATTTTAATCTAGACGGGTTTCAATCACAACGGTAAGAAGTCGAATTGTCAATATTTATCGAACAAATTTTTCCCAACAGCCAGTCGACAGGTCGGTAGCCGCGTAAAATTCCGAAATTGCAAGCGAACCGTGTATTGTGTACCGTCCCGTATAGCTGGATAAACGCCGGGATTTAGCAGTGGGAACGTTGGACATTTTTTTTTATTTTATTTTTTTTTTTTTTTTTTTATTTTTTCCCGTTTTTCTTTTTTCTCCCTCCCCTCCCGTCCCCACCTTTCTTTTTCTCTGAATCCGAGGACGATTTTTAAAATGCGAATGAAAAAAATCACAGAAATGAAGTAGCAAGGGAGGAATGGCATATTTCGAACTGTCAATGTATGTGTGTGTGTGTGTGTGTATACCTGTCGACGAATTGATTTTAATCCGACCGTCACCTTGAACATAGGCATTCATTAATTGTGAATTCGTAATTTCTTGTTCTCCTTTTCTTAAAAGATATTTTAATTCATTGTTTATATCATGTATTACATATCCGCCATACGTGTGATATAACATCGATCTCGATCTTTATGTATTTTTCTTCAACATTATGATAAAATATTGTCGTGAATAAATAATATTATCATCGTCTTCACGAGAGATCAGTGATAACGTAATCGTAATGTCTACATTCGTTAATCATAAGTCAAAATTTGACTACATACGAGAATAGAATGATCTTGGCATTAACATTCTTGTTAATTCTAACATACTCGATCATGAACGAATATACAGTTGATATAGGGACGACATCGTGGTCTTGTTTAGACTTGTTTAGAATTAACAGTGTCAATGAACACCGAGGATACGTTTAAGGCACCGATCAACCGAACATACGAAACCATCTCCCTTATGTTCGTTCACCACCTGTCGGGAACGATTGATCGTAGCCTCTGTACATAGAGGCGTTGCTCATATTAATACCCGGGAATGTTAATTACGATTTGGGACGCGCGTGCTTGATTTTGCGGTACGAGTCTCGCAATTTTGGAATGCTCCAACGATAGTTCAACTACACGTTCTCTCTCTGTACTGTAAATCGAATCAGAGTGATCATTCTACGGTATTTTCTATGTTTCCTTTTTTAAAGAAAAAAAAATAAAAACAACAAACGAAAAAAATTATGAAAATAAAAATAAAAAACAAAAGTAAAAAATAAATCAGTCTATGAATGGTCTAGTTAATGAGCTGTGCAATGTATTCGTAAAATATCGTGTGCGATTTAATTACAATTAAAATGTAATTTTAATTTTTAAGTGAAGTTAAATATCAATATCATCATCGCCATCATCATTTTTGTCTTTGTCGTCGTCGTCGTTGTCGAGATTTCTATATAATACGAGTGAATATTTGGTGAAAGAGTTTGAGCGGAAAGCTTGGAGTTAGAAGAGTAAATCACCCGTCAATTGATAGGTCACAAGTTTAAATCCCCGATTCAGTAATATAAAAGGTTCAAATGTTTTCCACGAATCCTATGTGTCATCATCTCGAATGAAGGGAGTATTCTGGTTACTGGTTAGGTGCGAAACCTTGCGTGGGTGTTGACAATGGCAACGAATGTCTCTCTCTGTCTCTCTCTCTCTTTCTCTCATTCACTCACTCACTCTCTTTTGTATGGTATTTAGCATTGGCTCGTAAAACAGGCTGCTCTTGTATACACGTATATACCGATCACCGGAGTATCACGAGGTGCTCGTGTTTAAACGTACGACCTGCCGAAGGCGATAAAGAAGCCGGCAAGTCATTTAGTAGTAGATTGGATAGTAATTTATTGGTTAAGTTTTATATGGTAAATCTACAAGATCGTCTATGACGTTTCGTATAAAAAATTTTATACGATAATGTAGTTTTTATTATTTCAAATTAGTAAGAAAAGAGAAAAAAAGAAAAAAAAATCAAAAAGAATGAAAAAAGAAAAATATATGAATATAGTCTAGTCGATTATTCTTACATAATCGTACCGTTTATTTTACCGGTTTGTTCAGTGATACGATCAAGATTTCACAGTGATAACATTGGAAATATAATATCACCTGTCCTCATTATTCCTTCAATGAACTTTTTTTTTCTCTCTATTGTGAAATGGGAAAAGACCGTACACGTTAAAACGTGGGCGAGAAAGACTATATGATACGAGAAGAACATTTCACGAAGGAAACGTATTTATAGATCGTCGTTACAATTCTCCTACTTGTGGTTTAGTCGTTACAACAAGGGAGTAGTGGTGTGGTGACTTCTCCCTCGATCGAAAAGGAGAGATAATTCATTCCGCGTCGAAAGTAGAACCGCCAGTCCGCTTATGGTCCCACCGATGGTTAGACGCTAATAAATCCACGGTGGTAAGTGCCGTGAAATTTCTTGCTAGGATTCGTGCCAACGAATCCTCCCCTTGTCTTTCCTTTTTACTTTCTTTCTTTCTTGCTTTCTTTCTTTCTATCTTTTTATCTTCCTTTTTTTTTCTTTTTCTTTCTCTTTGCTTGTTTGAGCATTACACGCGCGTTACGTTCATCTTTGGCAATGCCAAGAAAGACTATCCCTTTTTTTCTCGTTCTTTGTGTAATTTTATTTCAGTTTTTTTTTTTCTTTTTTTTTTTTTTTGCGAAGCTAAAATGCGTTGATCTCTAATCGTTACATGTGTGATATCATAGTATAGATATAGTATACATGTACGTTACAAATGCGATAGTATAGTATAAGTATATTTACAAATCGAAGGTAGGTTTACTAAGAAAAATATATATATATATATATATATATATATATATATATATATATATATATATATACATTTGTTTTTTCTGGTATCAAAATAAATGATAAAGCGATTTGAAAAAAAAGGAAACAGAAGAAGAAGTTCGTCGAACGTTTGAATAGTGCAACATAGAGAACTGCTACTTGGAGTTCCGTGAACCAGGTAAAAGCAGTTATGTTTGAGAAATATTCATAGGATCGGTAAAAGCTTCTATGAGACGGTTAATGAGGTAGATGTTCTCGTCGGGGAACGATGAGCCAGATTAACCGCTTGCCGATCTTGAAATCGTTTCCTCTGTACGAGCATACCGACGGCAAAATACCGACTTTTCAGTTGGCAATTTTCGAGCCAGAGAACTGAAATTCTTGACGTTCTAACGCAGCTTGTTGCGGCTTAGCTAAATCGCTAGGAGCGAAAGAGATAGGCTCGATTCCGACGATGCTTTCAAGGAAATACATTTTATAAGTCATTTGGAAGGTTATTCAATCCGGTATGGAAATTTGATTTGATTTGATTTGATTTTTTCTTCCTTTCCTCTTTTCCTTCTTCCGATAATATGTTCATGCAATTTTAATCGTTTCTACGATCATTGCTTCTTACGTGGAACAAAATGTATAATGTATGTAAACTATGTGTATATATATGTATATTATTTTATTTTACAAATATATATACTTGTATACTCATCGTAATAGCTTGTCTTTGGTTGTATAAACAATAAAACAAAATAAAACAAAATAAAAACAAAAAAAAATTATCCCACATAAAGCAATATCCAATGTCAGCCGAAGTTATCCGATATTTATTATTAAATATTTAAAGTACTTTAGAGGTAAGTTAAAGAAAAGCGCGCGCGCGCGAGCGAGCGAGAGAGAGAGAGAGAGAGAGAGAGAGAGAGAGAGAGAGGGAGAGAGGAAGGAAGAAAGAGAAAAGAGAAAAAGCATTGGAATCCTTGGCAGAATAGGAGATCTTTCCGACAAGTTGTCGTTGGTAGTTTTAATTACGCGCCAATTAATTAGGATACCACCTGTTTTTCCTTTCTTCTTTCTTCTTTTCCTTCTTCTTCCTCTTACTCATCCTCTTTCTCCTCATCCTCTTCTTTTCGTCGTCGTCTTCTTTTCCTTCTCTACCTCTTCCTTCTTTTTACCTTATCGTCCCCTTTTTTATTTACCCACCCACCGGGTACTCGGAAGTAGCCACGCGGGGCCATTAGAGGCTCTAATGCAACCGCGGTACGACGCCTCCTTTTACCTTAGCAAGCGTCGGCGTTATCTCGTTAAGAAATTAACCACGAATTAACGCCGTTTTACCGCGTAATTAGATGACCTCTAAAGATTACAACCTTCAAGTTAATTTCACGATAGCGTTTCACGTTGTCCGCGCCCCCTTCCCCACGCTTTCCCTTGCTCCTTCCACTTCTCACCCCCTGCCCATCCCACCCACCCTCCGTTCCCTCTCTACTTCACCCAACCTTATCCATCTCCTGCCTTTCCTCTTAGTCTTATAAAGAGAGTGAAAAGAGAGGGGGGTTCGTTGACGAGGTCTTCTTTGCCTTTAAGCGTGAAAATGAAAATGCATTTTCGATCGTCGTCGAAGAATTTTCTTCCTTTGTTCGACTCGAGGAATTACATTCTCTTTGTTATCTACTTAGATAGTACTGTATAATATTTAAGTATAAGAACATGATAATAATATGATTATTACAGTTTTAAGAGATGAAGGAAGATAATTTTATGTTAGAGATAAATATATCAGGAGTTTTTAGTTACGATGTTTCGAACGTTATATTCCTCCGACTTATTATATTAATCCCGAACAAGTGAATATTCGAATAAATCAATCGGTGATATTTCTACTTACTAATCAATTTTATTAATTATGCATATGTTTCTTTCACGTTTTCCTTCCAACGTATCGTGGCCTAATCAGAACCTTTTTGATCTTTTTCTTTTATTTATTTATTTAATTCTTTTTTATTTTCATTTTTTTTTTTATTTTCTTACAAGAACGCCAACAGACATAAAAATATTATTTCTTTTAACTCTGTTGTTTCCGTTCACTATCGATAATTAGCAGCAAATTTTTAAGGGGGGTAATTAGTTAATGAAACATCCATCTGAACGGTATGCATATCTATCTATATAGATACGTTCGGAAGCTCGTCCCGAATCTGTACACCTACCTACATTTGTAATTATTTCGCGAGTCTGATGGAACTGAACGGAGGAACACAGTGATGCGTGATGAATACTGCTGGTTGGTTACATATCCGCTTAAAATGAAAGTACGGAGAGATTACGAGTGTGAAATTTGATCGAAATTTAAACGTGGCCCGTGAAAGTTGAGTCGAATTGAATAAATAACGATTATAATAAAAGATTTTTAGGGAATCTTTCAGATATATACATATATATATACATATACATATATATATACATATACATATATATATACATACATATATATATATATATATATATATATATATACACAATATATTTATTTGTTTCTTTTGGAATAGGAATATCTTTTTGCAAAGAGGAATACACTTGTCAAATGAAAATACGACAGCTTTGAGATCGTTTGTCGCGATAAATTGATTCGAGTTGTACTTACAATATGCCAGTGTCTGTCTGTTTGTCTGTCTGTCTGCGTGTCTGTTTACCTGTGTGTGTATGTATGCATGTACATGTGAGAGAGAGAGAGAGAGAGAGAGAGAGAGAGAGAGAGAGAGAGAGAGAGAGAGAGAGAGAGAGAGAGAGAGAGGAGTATGGGAGAGAGAATGTATGCGCACGTTAACGTGAGCCCGATCAATTATCTCATTAGATTCATTAATTGGGCCCGGAGGCCAACCATGTGGGAGCTATGGAGGAGATCTATCTTCGCAGAGTAACGAGAATACTGGGTTCGAAAGCGCACGCGACAGGACGAACATTGAAAATGACCCGGTGACCTCTTCGTCTCTTATTCGCTAATGATAACGATAATGATAACGATATCGATATCGATATAAATCAAATCGAAGATATTCTCTCTTATATTTTCAATGTCTTGAAAAATAATGAATCGTTATTAATTAATGATAATTGAGTGACAATAAGAATATTTGCTTATATGAATTAATAGATATTTTATTGAAAGTCTTTAATATTTATTCATCAAAATAAAATGTGAATATCTGGATATTCAAATGTTACATAAGTAAAGT
>NC_062194.1:8426661-8441661 GCF_912470025.1 Vespa velutina
TTTAATGTATATTTGTATATTTGTAGTATCTTTTGACATCAATCGTTAAGCGATGATCATGCGAATCTTTATAATAATATCAAGATAATTTCCAAATAATGAAACATTCGCTTCGAATTTCTTTGTACGATCGTCCTCGAAGCAGAGCAATAACTGGGTAACGGCGGTCGTCGGCTTTGCCAGTTCGAAGGTGGGTCCATTACCGTCTTCGGACAATGACGTTGGCTTCTTTGGATCAGGTTGGGTCTGTAGAGTACGTTCCTACCTGGGCCCGAAACGTTCGGGCTGCGGCAGAGACGTGCCGGGGAGGTAGCCGGGTGTCGCAAAGGCCAGATTAATGGTCCCAGAGAATTCTTGGTAGTCTATCCAAGACCGGACCTGACTCTCCTTCCTCCTCACACCCTCGCTACCTCTCTCTCTCTTTCTCTCTCTTTCTCTCTCCCTTTTTCTTTCCTTCTCATTCTCGCTTCGAACGGCAATGCCAGAAGGCCGTACGTGACGTGTATAGCCCAGAAACACCACCCACGTTAAGAAAATTTCATTTTCTAACGTGGTATCTTTTATACACGGATATATTTTTCAAAAAAAGAATGAAAATAAGAAAGAAGGAAATTATTTCTTATCACATTTTTCTAAGATTTATCAATACGGTTAAACAAAACAGAATAGAGAATTAAAAGGATCGATGATTGTGAGGATTTATCGAAACGTTTTAATGTGCAACGTATGTAAGTAAGTACATACTTATATACATACGCTCTCATGCTCTTGAAGGAAGCGTTTGCGTGTTCGGCTTCAAGGAACACATTAATTATTCGTCATTGTTTTATGTAACCAGAAGACAGTTATCATGACGTAACGTGTACCGAGTCGCGTGTTACATTCCTCTGTACTACTACATACAGATCCGTGATGATTATTATTTCTTTGGATAATTTTATATTTATCATGTATTTCGTCAAACTATATATCAGATTTTCTATCTGCCATTTTTTAAACATACTTTCGACTATTGAGTAAAAAACAGAAAGAAAAGAAAAAAAGAAAGTTTTATGGTAAGGTTCTTTTTTTCAAAAGGACCCTAAAAGTACTTTTAAAGTCGTATTTTGAAAGTTGATATAAATCTTTCTTGGAAATTATAATTTATTTTTCAATAATCTTTTACTATGGATAATACTAAAGGTATTAAGATGAAATAAGAAATTTTTAAATAATCCTTTGTCATTGTTTTTTTCGTAAATATTTTCGAATTAGTAATAATAAATCCTGAAACTATATAGACGGTTGATTTGTGGCCATGTGATGAACTATGATAACCCTTGTCTTAAACTCTACCTGCGTACGGTAAGTACCAAGTTACCTGAATTTCTACCCTACTCGAAGAAGAGCCTTAGGCCGCGGTTGAAACCTCGTTATTGTCTTGGTACTATTTCCAACCTTAGTTTTTCACCTATTGCAAACTAATAGAATAACGTATTACTGTAGTACTCTTGTTAGAAAATAATATTTATTTACGATATTCGATAACATTTAATTCAATAAGAAAAATGACATATTAATTAACGATTAATTATGAATGAATTTAGAAATCATCTCTGTAATCTCGAATTTAATTGTTGGGGAATGTAACATCGAAAGAATAAGAAAAGGAAAGTTCAAAGAAATCCGAGACAGCGTTACACAATATTTAAAACTGTTACGAAAATCTATTAGTAAAAATTTATGACCGATCTGCTTGCCAGTGAGTCACGCTTTATTTCTTCTTCCTTTTTATCTCTGTTCGAGAGTGTCCGATCTTAGCGAACGTAACTTCTTCGAACGAAGCGATAAACACAGTGAAACGGCGATAACGAATCGATTAGGCTCATTCTAAATAATTTTGTCTAGTAAAATCCGTTTATATATTAAACTTGTCTCTCATTCTTTCTTAAGCCTTTAGAATATTTTCCCTTTTCCCTATTTCTTTTTGACGCTCGATAAGGAGGAAGGGGGGAGGGGAGAGAAAGAGAAAAAAGATAGATTTTTCAAAAGTATGTATTTTTTTTCTCTTTCTTTTGTGGAAGGGGGGAGGAACGGAGAGTATACGATCGGTGATCTAATATCATTCTCTCGTGTTAGAAATAACTTAGTTTGTTTTCTAGCGTTTAAAAGTAAATTAATAATGAACGATATCGTGAATATAAACGTATAATTATCGCATTAAATGTCGCGGTTTGATTATTCGAAAACAGGTTGGTAATAAAGTATACCATAGGACATACGTTTCATCATCGAGTGTATTAAATTCATTATGAAAGGCCAAGTATCCGTGTTTCATCCTTTTATCGTAAAACACGAGCGAGACAATCGCTCGCGTTTGAACATGTACATATACATAGATATCTACGTACCTACACACATACACACACACGTGCACCTGTGTATATATATATATGCACATATATATATATATATCTATGTGTGTATGTATGTATATGTATGCATATATATATATATATATGTATATATGTACACGCACGTAACGGATAGCTTGCACGTACATAGATACGTATGTACGATTTACACGATTATGGATGTCGCTTTCGAGGCACTCCACTTTAGGTGGCCATTGGCGAAAGTCGGTAGCCACTTCTTCCGTGGCATGGCTACGAGCGTTGGAAGTAAGAGTAACAATTCGAGGAACGCTTCCTCTATCTCGTAAACTTTTATTTTTACGAGTAGACGAGGCCAAGGAAATATCAGGCAAAGATTGTAAATAATACAAAGATCGTCGTAAGGCGTCACTTTTTCTTTTTCTTCTTTTTTCTTTTTTTCTTTCCCTCTCTCTTTTCCTATTTCTTTTTCTTTTTTTTTCATCCACTTACATCGAATGCACCTCAGTAAGTGGGTGAGTTCTTCCGTATGTACACATGCAGTTGGTATCGTTCGTGTATGTAACCAAACTTTCCCTGTAACGTTCGAACGAACGTGGAAAAGAGATCAGGTGGGCATAGGGCGCGTCGTTGGTGGCTAACTGGGTGGATAGGTGGGTAGATGGTTGGGTATTTGTATAGAGAAGAGGAGGGAGATGAGAGGAGAGGGGAAGATATACTCGTGGAACGTTTGTTACGTACAAAAATCAACGATTTTTTTCTCATGATCGTTTCTCGTAACAGTCGATATTCTCCGTACTAACAAACTTTTCAATGTAGATTGAAACAGGCTTTTTCACCCCCCCCCCTTCTCTCTCTCTCTCTCTTGTATCACGAAGATCAAAAAAAGAAGGAAAGAAGAGGAAAGAAATATTAGGATTTTAAAGATTTATTTTTTCGTTGGTTCCTGAAAGTGTCGATGCTCTATCGGATGCATGTCTCTAGGCGCCAAGAAGGGTCGTTGTTCTTTCGTCAGTCGTACAAATGCGTTCAACTTGACCCCGATTACGTCGAATCGGATTTCCCAAGTCCCGTTGATCCTCGGTGGATACCCTCGAATCAATCCTCAACGACATCCCGACACGACAAGCGATTCGAATCGTTTGGAAAGTGAAACTTTGTCTCCGCCTGGCGACTTTGACGAAGATATGTACGTCTCCCCAGTCTCTTTGATCGAGACGATTTATCGAACAGTAATCGAAAACCTACTGATTTATTTCTTTTTTTTTTTCCTTTCTTTCTTCCTTTTTTTTTTTTTTTTTTATCTATTCGCACGTTTTATTTCGAATACGTACATTTTCTTTAATTCGACGCCATATTTCGGTCGTGTAATAATAAAGCGTTTTTATGTTTGCACGTTGAGAGAACAAAATTATAAAGGATGTTAAGTAGATACATTAATCACTTGAAATACGATATTTAATGTAAAGTAATTGTAAAATTGAACAATATCTGGAGAAAAATTGATAACAAATTAATGATAATTATTCGGTAAGAGATATTCGATAAGAGAAAATAATATATACTGCGAAGGATTAATAACGATACTACTTATAACTCATGATAATAATTATGTAATAATAATATATAATAATAATAATAATAATAATAATAATAATAATAATAATAATAATAACAATATGTAATAATAATAACAATAATAATAATAACAATATAATAATAATGGCGACTGCTAACAGCACGGATTCAAATATAGTGATAACTGCAGTAATAGGGATGGTGTGTGACGAACGAGCGAAACGCAACGTTGCCGTGAAAAATGTAAAAGGTCGTATTTCAGCAATTAGAAAAAAATTTCCACGCGAAAAAATATGATCTATCTTATCAGAAAAATTCTAGAAGAAAAAAGAAAAAGACAAAAAGAACAAAAAAAGATAGAAAAAAAATTTGGGAATACGAATGGGAAGAATTCCTCGTATTCGGCGTATCATCCGTAAAACGATAGAAGGAGGGAGAGGTGAGGAGGTGGTGGTGTGGATCTGGAGAAAGAGATAGGTAGTAAAGAGGAGATGGGACTAGGAGGGAGGAGTAGAGTAACGAGTACTTTTGAAAGGGGGGAAGATTTTCGGAAAGGGTAGCTAGAACGCGTAGGTTAGGGCAGTTGCGTGGATGGCGGGCGTCGCGGTCGCTCACGTGGCTCCCCACCGTGTTCCACAGCATCGGCGTTCTCTCCTTCGTGTTCTCTCCCCTCCATCACTGGTAACGCGTTGCTTCCCCTACCACACGCTCTGCTCCCCACCTAGGGTGACACTAGCGCCGCCACGCCTGCCGCTTCGCAGTAACGCGACCGCTTTCGTCGAGAGTGCGTTGTTTTTTCGTTCGCTATTGTTGTCCGTGTTATTCTATTCCTCAAGTGCGCTTTCACGATTTTCATTAGCAGACCGCCCCGGCATCGATAGAGATTGGTTGGTCGCGCGTTCATGAGCGATATATTCCGAGAAAGGCGGATGTGCCACATAATATTTTAGAGTGATCGAACGACGATCCCATCTTTCTCTCTCTCTCTCTCTTTCTCTCTTCCCCCTCCTTCCCCAGAATTTATCTTCCTTTTCTTCCTTACTTTTTTTTCCTTTCTTTCTTTCTTTCTTTCTTTCTTTTTTTTTGTTTCTTTCTTTCTATCTTTTCCCTCTCGACGGGGGAAGAAATTTTTGGTGCGCGTGTTTTCTGTATTCGTCGAGGGATATGGGGTTATAATATATATATATATAAGTGTTGCTGATAGAGATAGAAAGGAAGTATGCAAGACCGTATCAACGAAAGGTTGGAATATCGACGCTCCAGCGTGAGATTTGGTTGGTTAGTACGTGTCCGTATGAGATGAGGAAGATCGGCCATCGTTGCTAGAAGCGAGTGAAGAGAGAAAGAGAGAGAGTGAGAGTGAGAGAGAGAGAGAGAGAGAGAGTGAGAGAGAGAGAGAGAAGTAGAAAGAGAGTGAGTGAGTGAGATAGACCGATGGTATTGTAAGAAAGAGGGAGAAAGAGAAAAGCGAGAAAGAGTACTATTGGAACAATCGAAAAAAGAACAGGAGTGAGAGAGAGAGAGAGAGAGAGAGAGAGAGAGAGAGAGAGAGAGAGAGAGAGAGAGAAAGAAAGAGAGAAAGAGAGAGAGAGGAAAGAATGGGTGGGAGAGGAAGAGTGCAGACTAGCCGCGTTAGTACGCGTCGCGACGCTGTCGGCGCGATGGCCACGTGCCTCAAAGGATATGCCGTTGTCGACGCCGCCGTCGCCGCAGCAACATCGGCATCAGTAACAGCAACTAACAGCGTCGTTCTACGACATTGACAGAAAAAGAGTGCGTTCGGTACTATTGAGAGTTTACGAGTTACAGTGTTTTTCTTGTTTTTAGTAAAGTGATCGGTGCTCTTTAATAAAAGAGAGAGAAAGAGAAAAAAGGGAGAGAGAGAGATAAAAGAGAAGAAAAGAAGTCGCGCGTGAGAGCGCGTAATTTTTTTCGAATTAAGACGGAAGTTTCTTATCAGTGTGAGATTCAGTGCTTTAGGTTTTGGTGGATCGTTGTTTTCATGAGGAAAAAAGTAAAACTTTGATAAGGATAAATAGGTGGTGCGTTGTAACAGTGGCTCGTCGATACTCTTTTACTTTCTTCTGCTTCAGCTATGACGAAGATCTTAGAAACATTTGTATAGTCGTCCGAGGGAAAAGATAATCTTTTTATCTTGGCACGTGGTGGAGTAATAAAACGTAAAAGTAGTTTTGCGCGGGACAAGAAAAACCTCGTTGGTAGAATACAGGAGTGTGGGGGCGAACGAAAGAGTGGTTCGAGAAATAGAGAGAGAGAGAGAGAGTGAGAGAGAGAGAGAGAGAGAGAGAGAGAGTGAGAGAGAAAGAAATAGGAAGTGGTAGGGAGGGGCGGTGGAAGAAGAGGGGTGAGAGTAGGTAGGAAGGATCGTAGAGGCAGAGGAAAGCAGTGGAGTGGTGAAAATCTCGACGCGAGTTATACGGGGCGGGTGAGAAGGGCCAGGTCGTGGAGTGGGGAGTGATGCCGGTGAGGGTGGCGCAGCGCCCCCCAGGTGGAATATCACTCCACGCCGGCGTGCCGGTAGCGGCCAGCAGCGTAACCGCCTCCGGTCCGTCGGGCCGGTGCCTCGGGGGCCCGGCTGCGTCCCCCGCCGGGTCGCCACCGCTGCCGCCGTCACTGCAATCTCTCGGCGGCGGCATAAGCGGCAGCAACAACAACAACAACAATAATAACAATAACGTTAATAATAGCAACATCAACGGAAACAATCAGTTGATCAACAGCAACGGCGGGAACGGGAGCATTATCGGTGGCAACTCCTTAAACGGCCTCGGCAATTTGACCAACAACAACGGGAACGGTCTAAGCAACAGCAACATCAATACGACGGCGTCGAGCATCGGTGCCGCCGCCGCCACGACGAACCCGCTCCAGGCAATGGCATCGGCCGCGGCCTCGCTTACGCAGTTAAACAACATGGCGAACGGGCCGCTGCCGCCGCTCGCAGGGACCGGGCCCCCGAATTTACCGGCTCCGCAGCCTGCGACAACGCCGACGCATGCCGGTGGTCCGCCGACGCCACACGGTGGCGTCGGGACGGGGCCCCATTTGAACGGGGCCTCACCAAGTCCTCACCCTATGCCGCCCCATGGCATGATGAGCGGATCACCGCACGCGCCCCATCCTCATATGCCGGCTGGAGGACCTTCGCCTCATCCTCATCATCCCGCTCCTCATATGGTCGGCTCGCCTCATCATCCAGGCCCACATCCGATGCCACCAAACGCTGCTGGAATGATGGCCCCAACTGGTATGCAACCTCAAAGTGCTCCTGGAATGTGCGGCCCTGGACCAGCCGGTCCAATGGGACCACATGGACATCCTCAAGCACCAGGACAACCTCACATGCACAACGATCCCTTTTATTGTTCACCTTTTGGCTCTCATTACTTCAGGTAATTTCACTTCGATAGTAATCCTGATTAAACACGAATCGATCCGAATGATATTCTTCCTTTACATTATTTTCTTGTACTCGAAAAGACGAAAGGCCTCTCTGACCAGTGTAATTAGGCAAGTTGCGAGGCGAAAGAAAACGGTGCCTTCGTTACGTGACGCTATATTGTCACCTGAGATATACCTCCTAGGAAAAAGAGCACAGGTGTACGTGTCACGTGGGACGATCGATCCGTTAGCTTCTACGCGCTATGTTTAATGTGTATTTGTTGTGCTCTATGAACATCATGTGGGCGTCCATCCGATGCTTTGGATATTTGAAATTTTATAGAAAACTATGTACGCGTGCGTGCATTCGTGCGTGCGTGCGTGCGTGCATCCGTCCGTTTGTTGTACGTTCGTTCATTCGTGCGTTCATACGTGCTTTCGTACGTGAAAATCAAAACCACAGACGAGTTTTATGATTTCCCGTAATTCTCTAGCCAGTTACTTCCGTATCGCGATAAGTGAATGGCTCGTGTAATATGTATCGATTGCTTTGGTGATAGTTTCTTTCATATCCGGCCGTTAGACGAATACTGCGACAATCAGTTGATCAAAGAAGAACGAGATGCCGATGGAAACGATTTCTAATTGCTCACTCGCTAACTTTTAGTTTAAGATGTTCGATCGTAATTGTTAGAATAGAGAGGGGAAGTTCTTTCTATCTATACGGATGATTTAAATGCGTCGTACGTTCACCCGTACCATAACACACCGCTGTACAAAGATTACTTTCCGTGACGTTTCACGCTTCGAATTTATTTTTGACGATACGATTTAATACCCATCGCGTGTCCTCCGATCGTTAAAAAAGTTTCAACTTTGCCCCTTTAGCTTGGGACTCGGGTAAAACGCGAATAAAAAGGAAAATAAACAAATAAAAAAATGTTCGGATTCTCTTGGAGGGATCCATCTCGATGTTGCCAGGCTTAGAGCATTAATTATCGTTTACTGTTCAGAACGTTATCAACGGATTCAACGAACAGTGGATTTCTACTTACAATTAGTCGTACATTTTCAAAAGGATATTGTTTTACGGTTCGATACTTCGTTCCATGCCAATCGTCGCTTACTAGTAGATACGTTCTCCCGGGCGTAGTAACAGTATAACCGAAGAATCCGTTATCGTACCTCGGTCAGAATCTTCCTCTGGCGACCGTTGTGCGTTCTCGAACGTGCCACGCGACATGGTTGCAGCTATATTCATGAAGGACGCGCGCGTTCGTTCGAAATGTGCCTGTTAACTTCTGATCTTCGAGACGTACCGTTATTCGACGGCACGAACCCGAAAGATGTCCTTTTCTTCCGTGATACTATGACGACCTATGTAGAGAGGATGGTGATGGAGGTGACGACGGGAGAAGAAATTAGACAGCGAAAGAAAAGAGTAGACAAAAGTCGTTTTTTTCCTTCTTCATTTATTTATTTCTTTGTTTTCTTTTATTCATTTTGTGTTATTTCTTTTTCCTTTTTCCTCCGGTGACTTCTTCGAAGCTTGAGATTAAATCACGTAGAACTATCACTTGATTGTATATACCGGTTGGTTAATGGTTGCGTTCGGATTAGAAAGGTAGAAAATGATTTTAACGAAAAGACAGTATTACAAAGTATTCGACGAAGAAGGAGGTGAAAGGAGGTGTAAAGTTAGATCGTGAGTCGGTGAAATTATTGGTCGACTGACAGGGACACGTGCTGCTGCTATACTAGAGAACATGTCCTCGCGAGTCAGGTGCATTGAAAGCCGTCGTTGTCGTCGTCGTCGTCGTCGTCGTCGTCGTCGTCGTCGTTGTGTCGTCGTCGTCGTCGTCGTCGTCGTCGTCGTCGTCGTCGTCGTCGTCGTTGTCGTCGTCGTTGTGTCGTCGTCGTCGTCGTTGTGTCGTCGTTGTCGTCGTCGTCATCGTCGTCGTATCTTAACTTCAGGTGCTCCGCAGGTGGGAGGTATCCCTCGTGCAGGTGTTCGCGTACATATTCGTTCGCGAAACGCGACTTCCTCCTTCTACATATCTTGTTGGCTTTCTCGAGGTACATAGCCAAAGAGACGACGTCTTATAATTAGACGTTGCCTGTTTCCAGTGATGGAAGGAAGGAAGGAAGGAAGGATAACGGATCGAAATCAATAAAGCATGGTTATATCTCAAACGCGTTTGTTGGAAATAGTGGTAAGAGCATTTGCTTGTAACTTTTCGAGAGATCGTCTTTGGAACGAAAGATAAACTTATGATATGGGGGTCGAAAGTAGAACTTTTGCTGATTCATAGGAGTTTCGTGCTTCTTCTTTTTTCTGTTTATATATATATATATATATATATATATATATATATATATATATATATAATATGGATAGGACCTGCTGGCATAGGTGTACACGATTATCCAGGTAGCCTTTGGCCTTCCTCGTATCCGGTCTGGACGTCTCTATCGGACTGACATCATCTCTCCAGTCGCTGGCCCTGTCTGATAATCGGACAAGCTCATTATCATAAGCGTTCCACCCTGGTACATTCGCACGAATCACCGAGCTACTTTGCTCGAGATATCGCGAGGAGATAACGGTTTTCTTCATTTTTTCCCTCTTTCTCTTTCTTTCTCTCTCCCTCTCTCTCTCTCTCTCTCTCTCTCTCTCTCTCTCTCTCTCTCTCTCTCTCTCTCTCTCTCTCTCTTATCGTTCTTTTTTTCCTTTCTTTCTTTCTTTCTTCTTCTTTTAAGACTTCTCCACACCGTTCAAACACAATGGATATATGCCTTCGCTTCCTCGTTCGCTGTCTCGCTCACGAATTTTAAGGTCTGATTCCCGCGATGATGATGATGATAATGGAGAAAAAATATGCCTGGTTCATCGATCGGTAGAAGATTTTTGTTCTCTTCATTAACCGCAAAATATTTCTTAAATTTTTAACGATCGTTTCTATTATCTTCGAGCACTCGACTCGATGGATTTTCCGGGATTTATCATCTTTCAGTCAAGGCCGACGCTTCTACGTCTTATCGATAATACTAGCGGTTAAATATCTAAAGATTCCGACTGGAAACAGACACGAAACGGGATAGTCGAGAAACTCTCGAAAGCACGATCGGAAGTAACGAATACGTATGGTTCTTATCTTATCGCGGCCTCCGGCTAGGATAAGGAAAACCTTGATCGGCTCTCAACAATTCGAATTGGACTGACACGAGACTGCGACGACTCAAAATTTCGCCAATTTTTTTTCTGTCTGCCTGTTTCTTTCTTTGTTTTATTTTGTTTCCTTTTCTTTTTTGCCTTCAAATTTTTGTTGTTTTCTTTTGCTTTCTTTCTATTTCTTCGACACGTGACAAGTTTCACGAAGTTTTTATAGAAGAAGAAGAATGATCGATCTCAATGAAAGATATCAAAGATGAAATGGAATAAATATTGTTATTGTTTAAGCTTGACGATCAATAAAACGAGAGAAATCCGATTATAAATATGTAATAATATCGACCCATGACCCACGGTATGATTTATCGGTTTGCTAATCGTTTAGCACGTGGTGCTTGTCCGGTCTTCACTCGCTTTGCTCGAGGGAAAAAGAGAGAGAGACAGAGAGAGAAAGAGAGACAGAGAGAGAAAGAGAAAGAGAGAGAGAGAGAGAGAGAGAGAGAGAGAGAGAGAGAGAGAGAGAGAGAGAGAGAGAGAGAGAGAGAGAGAGAGAGAGAGTGCATTCGCCTCGGTATCTTTGTAATAGTTCTCATATAATTTGTTTCTATTAACCGGGATATAAGTGGACCACGTGCTGGTAACTAGCTACGAAACGAGTCGTTGGTATCCGCTTTCGATGTGGTTTCCTAGGAACTAGGACGTTCTCTCTCTCTCTCTCTCTCTCTCTCTTTCTTTATCCATCTATCTATCTCTATCTCTCTTTCATACACACCGTATACAAATACATACAGAATATACACACGTACGTATGTACGCATGCATTCACGCGCGCACATACACACACGTATAACCTAGCTTCTTATTTATGAGTTTTACACGCACCGTCGTTCCAGTTTTTGCACGCACGTGCGAGCCTTCGATGAGGAGTCGACATACGAGTAAGACAAATCGCTTCCCGGCCACGCGATACTTCACGATAAACGTTCTAATCCGAATCAATCAGTCGCATAATAACGTTCTCGTTCTAATCCGAATCATTTGGTGGAAGAGCTTTTGCACGGAGAAAGAGAAGAAGGAAAAAGAAAAAAGACAAGACAAGGAAATGAACAACACTAATAAAAACTCAATTTTATTTGTTTTAATCTTTTTACAAGTTAGAAATCTTAAAATCTCTGAGATCGTTTTCCTAAGGATTTTGAATAGCCGATGATGAATTGAGAAGACAATGTGAACGAAGGTTAGATACGATTTCTGATGTGAGATTATCTACTAGTACGCAAAGTAAATACACACTTACTAAATAGATGTCCAAGTCGTCCGGCATAAAAGCCGTGCCCAGGGACCGTATCAGGCCGTATCACGTACCTCTACGGGCTTCCAGTTTCGCGCGAAACTTTAGACGCGGACAAGCAGGTTCAAGGCACAAGAACACAACGTGTCTTCCTTCGTTCGAAGTACCGGAATATGAAAGAATGGGACGGGCAACCTTGGGCGTGGGCATCGGAGGGGAGAGGACGAAAGTAATATTTTTTATTTCATAAATATTTATATTTTTGAATGGATTCAATAGTGGATAATTTTTTGAAATTAATCGTGTGCAGTATTGGAAAAAGTATAACGAAAAAAAATAGAAATTCGTCTTCTTATTGATTACAATTTTATATATATATATATATATATGTATATTGTGCTAATTTAAAAAAGTTTTTTTTCTTTCTATATTTATTTATATATAATTTTTTCTTCTTTTCTTTATAACGAAAGAGGAAAAAAAAATTGCGTGCACATAGAAATGTACGCACACAGAAGCAGGGGAACCCTTTGACTAGGGTGGTTTAAATAGCCCGAACGTTCTGTAAATATCACGATATATTTAACGTTTCACGGAGTTCGTTCGCATCGTAATGGCTAAATGAAGCACTGTTATATACACATACCATCGACGACATATTTTTATAACACACGTTTACTTTCGTCTGCGGAATCATAATACATCGTACCTGGAAGGTGGAGATATATAAATATATATATATGTATGTATGTATGTATGTATGTATGTATGTATGTATGTATGTATGTATATACACATATACATATATATATATATACATATACATATATATATATATATATATATATATAAAGAGAGAGAGAGAGAGAGAGAGAGAGAGAGAGAGAGAGAGAGAGAGAGAGAGAGAGAGAGAGAGAGAGGGCATAATGGCAGGAAGAAAAATGTAATATTAATAAGAGCCACGTATGTAATTCCTCGTTATCGTCTCGGAGGGAACCCCCTCTTGGTAGGTACATACATGCTAATGCGAGTTTCTTCTCTTTATCGGTCTTTTCGATCACGAAGGAAGGTGCATTTGATTACGTGCTTCGTCGCTAGGAGTTTTCAATCTGGCTTGCTTGTTTCACCACGACGGAGTCCGCCCTACACAAGCGTTGGAATATTATTTCTCTCCCTCTCTCTCTTTCTCTCTTTCTCTCTTTTTCTTTCTCTTTCTCTATCTCTCTCTCTTTCGTTTATTTCTATATTCATGATTTCAAGCAATTTTTGTACGCTTGCTGCTACTACAATCTTTCTTATTAGGTACTCCTTAAGGGGGTTTGCTACTTGGATTTCAAGATTTTTCTGCTCTTTTACGTCGGTCTTGGTATTAGCTCTTTTTAATGACTATCTTAAAGCCAGGTAAGAAAAGTATGAAAGAGACAGAGAAGTGGGGGAAAGAAAAATTGGAAGAGCTGGAACGAACGGGGTTTAGGTAAGAACTCGACAATGGTGACAATGGGGGTAAGAGAGAGAGAGAGAGAGAGAGAGAGAGAGAGAGAGAGAGAAAGAGAGGAGAGGAGAGGAGAGGAGAGGAGAGAAAGAGAGAGAGAGAGAGAGAGAGAGGGTAAAAGGCCCTCGGGAGGCCAAGTTGAGTCACGGTTTACCTAGAAACATCGGTGCAGGTGTGCACCTCTCATGGGACAGGTGTAATTTGGCAAACGGCACATCATCGTTGAGCGTTCTCCCGCAGAGAACTAAGGAAACTTTGTCAAGCGCGCGCGCGCGTGTGTATATATATATATATATATATATATATATATATATATATATATATGTATGTATGTATGTATGTGTATATATATATTTATATTTGTATTTATGTAGTATCTTCTATCTTTTTCCTTTTTTTTTCTTTTTTCTTTTCCTCTTAAAAAGAGGTAAGAAGAGAGAAGGGGAAGAAGAGGAAAAAGTAGAAATATAATCGCAATCTCATCTTCATTATTTCGAGAACGATCCGATTCTAATGAAGAATAGTTCTATCGTTTGCCTGTTATATGAGTCACTGTAACGTCGCCGTAAAGAGTCTAGCTAATGGGATACATAATCGATAGCGAGTCGTGGAACGTTGACTCTTTTCTAGATCAAACATTCTCGATGACGGTCGAAAGGGGATCGCTCGTGAATCACTGCCAAGAGAAGTGTTTACACGTTGGCTGCATACCACAGAGTGCCCGATGTAAACTTTCCTTATCTAATGTTTCAACTCGGAACTCTGGCTACGATCGTTAGAAAAATCTTAACGACGTTTAAGGTTTTCTTTCTCTTATAAATTCTCTATCTCTCTTTTTCTCTCTCTCTCTTTCTCTTTCTCTTTCTCTCTTAAAAGGACTATCGACTTAACATCCGGGATATCTCACAAAGGTATACTCAACGGCTTAAAACGTAACGCAGTACACTCACATTTGCAGTTCGTTATTAGGTACGATCGTTGTTGAATAGTGAGGGTGAGGGTAAGGGTGAAGGGGGATGGGATGGGATGGGAGAAGGTGAAGAGATCTGTGTGTCGTTCACGGGACGATACGACTCATTAAATCGTTTCGTACGAGACGATCGTAAGAGATTTTCTCGAGATAAGGGCATGGAAGCGTACCGCTTAATTCACTAGAATTCATTTAATCCCGCATTTGTTAGACGGGAAAGGAAGTCTCGCGCGAGGCGCACATCCCACCCAGTGCTTTATCTGCCGCAACTATTTTCTCTAATCTAATCGAGAAACCCGATACATTTTAACCTTCGGTATCTGTTCGATCCTCTTTGGTATCGTTTGTCTTTGCTTCCTTTCTTCGGGTTCAGTTTTCTATCTCGATTAATAATAAGACGTGTCTAATCGTCATACGTGTCTACGGCTCGTCGAAAATAATAGCTAGTTGGACAAATCAAACATTAAGCTATAAATAATAAAATTAGCGCTGCCTGTCCGAATGCAGAGCACGTGACCTCGCGAACCTCGCCAAGTGTCTGTATATTCCGTAGAGAGAGAGTCAGTCGTGGGTTCAACCGACCTACCTGCGGCTCGCACACTATCAGGATACCCAGTGGTTCTCATCGTAAAGATCATAGAGGATTTTCATTAGAAAAACATTTTCTTCCAACTATTCTAACAAAAACTAATCGATGATTATCGTATCTTCCTTTTTCTAACT
>NC_062194.1:8446661-8449161 GCF_912470025.1 Vespa velutina
CGTGAACACCATCTGTAGATAGAAGAATATTTAAATTTTCGCGGGAAATTCATTCCCTACTGAGAATTAACACATTCGTTATTTCGATGAGCCTATATAGGATCTAGGAAGATTTTTATTTAGCTATTTTTAGTTACTATGTCGATTTTTCAATCTTAAATTAGACGCGAGTTTGACATATATCTTGGTAAATGTTATATATACATGTATCAAAGGACAGTGATAAATGTATTACAGTAAAAAAAAAAAGAAATCATATATTATTTCATCTTTACCACAAAATTTGTTTTCGTCAACGCGAACGCCATCTGTAGATACAAAAACATTTGAATTTACGCGGGAAATCCACATCCTATTGTGATGGAAGTATGAGGTTTCTGAGAGTTAACACGTTTATTATTTCAACGAGCTCATATAAGACATAGGAAGATTTTTATTCAACTACTTCTAGTTGATATGTCGTTTTTTCAATTTTAATTTAGACACGAGTTTGACATATATCTTGGTGAATGTTATAATATGTTCTTTCATATATTAGAAGATGGAGAACGTGTTAGTGTTAAAAAAGAAAAATCATACATCGTTCCACCCATGCCATATTTGTGTTCTTGCCAACCTTAACGCCACCTATAGGTCGAAGAATACTTGAATTTTCACGGGAAATTCCTTTCCTACTATGATGGAAGTATGAGATCTCTGAGATTTAATACGTTTGTTATCTCAATAAATTCGTATATGATTTAGGAAGATTTTTATTCAGTTATTTGTAGATAGTATATTCGATCTTTTAATTTGAATTTAGACATGAGTTTAACATATATCTTGGTGAATGTTATAATATGTTCTTTCATGTATTAGAAGATAGTGTACGTGTTAGTGTTAAAAAAGAAAAATCATACATCATTCTACCTATGTCATAAAGTTTGTGTTCTTGCCAACTTTAACGCCACCTGTAGGTGGCTTGAATTTTCGCGGGAAATTCCTTCCCTACTGTGATGGAACACGGAAGGTATTTATCGGTGGCCTCGACGGAGGGATCTTCTTTATGTTCCTTGCTATGTCGGGGCTATGGATTCTCACGGGACGCGACGTGGCTCGAGAGAACATAGAGAGAGAAAGAGAGGGGGAGAGAGAGAAAGAGAGAGGAATGGAGAGGGGAGGGTTGTGAGGGATAGGGGAGGAATCCTCTCCCGCAGGTTCCCACGTGTTTCCGACCGCAAGCCGCAGTTATAACGGCGCAGTCGCGACTCGTCGAGGTCGTGCTGAACGAAGAAGAGAGAAGAGTGGAGTCGGCGCGTCGCGATGCGCCGTCGATGCGCCGAGACGATGCGACCGTCGAGAGTTCGTCGTCCTGCGCCCCTGCCACTGCTCTCAGGAGTCTTTCTCTTTGTCCCTCTCTCTCTCCCTCTCTCTCTCTCTCTCTCTCTCTCTCTCTCTCTTTCTTTCTCTTTCTCTTTCTCTCTTTCTATCTCTCTCTCCTTCTTTTTCTTCCTGGACAAGCATCGATGCCCTTCCGGAAACCACGTGGATTTCTCGTAACTAACTTTAATATCTTGACCAGTTTCGTCAATAAAATATACGACATATTTCTTTTTTTTTCAACTCTTTTCTCTTTTCGTTTAACATTCCCATGAACATTCTCTGATATATATATTATATATATATATATATATATATATATATATATATATATATTTATTGTTTTCCTCTCTCTTTTAAACTGATGATCCATGTCATTCTTGATGCTTTGTTATCTTTATATCTTTCCCTTCATTTATTCATCGATTAATTCTTATCTAACACTGACGTTTTATATATAACTTGTCAATGTCACACGTCACGGATGACGTATGACCGATAAAAGTTAATATTCTCTTCCAACCTGTAAAGGTAAATCCTTATCTTTCTCTTTATTCAGATAAAACGCACGCAACTTCAAAGTTTTGTTTTCCTTTCTTTCTTTTTTTCTTTCTTTTTTCCTTTCCTTTCTTTTCGTTTTCTCTTTTTTCTTGTTTCCTCCTTTCTTTTTTTGTTTCTATCTTTTCTTCTTACGTTAAAAGTTCCAACTTTCCTGATCGATCCACTAAATCTTGTGTTATCTTTTTTTCCTTGGAATACCTCGATCAGCCCTTCGGATCTTCCTTAATCTTTCCCAGCGCATCCACCTCAGTTAGAATGAATGATCTTCCTTGGTTGGGTAGGTGAGCTCGTGCGTACCGCGTTCCGACCAAGGCCGAGCATTTCTCTCTCCCTGACTTCTTTTAACTCGTTGAGCTTCGGATTCCCTTCTCCCTGGATTTACAAGGATACCAAATAATCCTTCTCCTCCAATAAAGGAACAGAAAAAAACCTATCCTTCTAATCGTAGGATTGAAAAAAGACGAAAATAGAAAGATGAAAAAGAAAGACATGAAAGAAAGAAAGAAAGAAGGAAAGAAAGACAGGAAAAAGATAAAAAGAGATTTCTAGGTAACGCAAACAGAAACGTACCAGTTCGAGA
>NC_062194.1:8451661-8456661 GCF_912470025.1 Vespa velutina
CCAGTTGCTTCTTTTTTTTCTTCTTCCTATCCCTCTTCTTCTCCCCACCCCTCTTTTTTTCTTATATTTGCATTTTTAATTGAACATATGACTCGTGTTTAAATGTATCAGCGAAAATAAATTCAAGATCTTAGTATAATCGAATTAATGAAATCCTATGGAAACTTGTAAGCTTTCGAAGATTCTTCTGGAAGGGGGAAGAAAGAATGAAAAAGAAAACGAAAAAAGAAAGAAATAGAAAATCGATATAAATCTTTCTGACGTACGATTTCAAGTGTGTGTTTCATCGAACGCATTATGCACGTTTACGCAATTGGTTTTTGCGATCGACACATGATCGTACACATCCTCGGTAACGGTTGCAATAAAGTTTCCATAAATAATTCGCTCGACGTACGTTCGACGTGTTTCAAAGTTAATTGTAGATGATCTCACTCAACGATATCCTTTCGTATCTTTTTTTAATTATGCTAATCGTGTTTTAAAGAGGATTACAAATGGTGGAATTAGAATATGATCGGTTACATACATACATACGTACGTTACATAAATAAATAAAATACATGCATATGTTTATAAAACGAGTCTATCATATTATTTCGATTATATTTTCGAAAGATGTGTATATTTTTTAAAGAAAATTTTGATTGATTACCATGATCACCGATAAGAGATTTTACGAGGCATAGTTGAAAAAGAATCCAGTAACACCTGTATAACCAGATTGTCTCAGTACATGCATTTCGCCCTGTTAACTTTTTTTTTTCATCTTCGTCCAAATCACGTCAATGTAATACTTATTAAATTAATAACCATCAAATGTATTTCTTGATACATTATACGTTCTATGGAAACCGATTTTTACCGATTGTAATTTTCTAAGTAATATCTAGAAATGTTAGCACGAGGGTAACAATCATTATCTTTTTTACTCGATGTTCCTGAAAACGAAGATTCTAAGAAGTGAAGTGAAAAGATGTCCTGGAACGTTTTCTAAAGAAAATCCAATCGTTAGATCGTTTTTCTTTTCTTTTATATTTTTTTTCTTACCTTTTTTTTTTTGTTTACATACTCGAAACAATATATCAAGTTATATTCGACGTAGAACTTTGAGTAATATTAAACGTATTTAGATTGTCATGATTGCATCGTAGATAAAGTTGTTACTAAAATTCTAATCTCTCTCTCCCTCTCTCTCTTTCTCTCTATTTCTATGGCCAGCCAAGGAACGCGTCCTCGTCTCTTCTGGCGCACGTTCGTACGCGCACGTAACACACACGTAGCACAAGTAGCGGTAGGAGGAGTAGTGACATAACCTTTTGTCAACCGATTAACCCCTGATCTCACGATACGACGAGCTCTGTCACGATCTGGGAAACACCTGATGTTATTTTCTACGTCACTTTCTCTCTCTCTCTCTCTCTCTTTCTCTCTTTCTCTCTCTCTCTCTCTCTCTCTCTCTCTCTCTCTCTCTCTCTCTCTCTCTCTCTCTCTCTCTCTATCTCTCTGTTTATCTATCTCTCTGTCTCTTGCTTGTTCGCTTTTTTCATTGTCGATCTGTGTTGGGATACGTTTTACAATGTCATCAGACATACAAAGGTTAAGGTGAAACAAGAGTGTATCTACATATGCGATTTTCTGAAACTGTTGTATCATTTTCTCTCACGTTTCTACGATATATATTTTGTATCTTCTAAATTTTATTATTATTTTTTTTTTTTTTCGTTTTCTTTCTTTTCTTCTTTTTCGCGAAACTCTTAGTAAGATTATTTATCGATTTTTTAAAATAACTTTTACCCTTAATTATGCAAATTTCTTTTCTCAAATCCGTTCGGGATTATACACGCATATTTATGTATCTATGTATAGATAATAATAATTGGTATTGTATAACGTTAACTGATATGATACATTCATTCATCGATTTATTGTATCTTATAATATTATTTATCATATATTTCTAATTATTTTTATCACATGATTAAATCTTTGTTTAGTCAATTCAGAAAATGTGAACTTGTCTCTCTTTCTCTCTCTCTCTCTCTCTCTCTCCTCTCTCTCTCTCTCTCTCTCTCTCTCTTTCATAGTATGAAAATACAAATTCGTATATATTAAAGGTAAGGTCACATTTGTTAGGATCAATCTAAATTGAAGAGCCTTTAATGATTTGTAATTTCTGGGGACTTTTAAATAATATTGCCGGATTGTGAAGTAATTAGGGAAATAAAAGGTAACCTTCGTTATAAATCTGATCCGGTGTATTAAATAGATATACGTCGTATTTTTTATTGATTCAGTCCACGAAGGTCCACTATACTGTTCGGATAACCGGCACCGGATTCTCTTATCAATTATGCAGTTGAAATTTTTTACGAGCTCGAACTAAACGCATTAATTTAGATATCGAAAATATCAATCAACTTTTAATCACGTAACATGCTAATGCTAAATGTCGAATAATCTTAAATTTGTCTTACATTATAATTTATAATGACAGAGAAGGATAATAAATATTCGAAAAGATTAAAAATTATAGTTAAGTTAAACTTATATGTACATTATAATTTATATTGACATTTATATATATAGATACATAAATACATACATGCATATATATACATATATATATATATATATATATATATATATATATATATATATATTTATTATAAGTTATAATAATATAATGGATATTGTTGTTTTCTTCTTCTTTTTTTTCTTCTATTTTGTTTTTCTCATTAAAAGATCCGAGGAACGTTTCGTAGATCGATAGGAAACTCGAAAAGGGTCGAAAGTCGATTATGTGAGAACGATTCGACCTCGAATCGAATTCAAATTACGCTTCCTGGCTTCTCTTCTCTTCTCACTCTTCTCTTTCTCTGTCCCTCTCTCTCGTTCTCTCTTTCAGCTTCCCTGTGCGGCGGCTCTCTGCGGTCACGGAATACCACCCTTGGTATCGGGATTACACGGTAGTGCCCCGTTAATAGTTGGTTACGTCTTTATCCTCAAAAATTGCTCAGCATACCCGCAGCTCGCGATATCCAGCCACGCGCCGATAAAATATTCGATGTTTACGCTTTCTCCTCTCTCTCTCTCCTCTATCTCTTTTTCTCTTTCCTTCTTTCCCCCCTCTCTTTCTTTCTTTCTCTCTCTTTCTTTCTCTTTCTTTTTCTATTTGTAGCACTACTTTATTACCTCAGCTATCGATAAATGATACATATTTATTTAGACTTTGAAATGTTTTTTAAACTATGTCATATTGTTGAAATTAACATTGATTTAATGAAGTAGAGTGATTAGAAAAATTGCGAAACATTTCGGTATATTTATTTATTAGTTTGTGTTTTGCTCGTGTTTGTACCTCATGGGATCATCAAATATGTTAAAATGTCATTATCATAAGCATTATTACGTATATCAGTAGATTTTTATTCGGTGACATGTTTTATCTGAAAAATGTCGCGTTGCCGGTTAACGCGTTTACGTGACACTTTTACTACGACGATAAAGTAACACCAATCATCGATAAAAAGGCCCACGTGTAAGTCCTACGTGTGATCTATTCCGGCTCTCTCTCTCTCTCTCTCTCTCTATTATGGGTATAAATGTTCTTTACTTGACTTAGTTAGTTATAATAAAGGGATTTTAAGCGATGAGACCGGACATATTCCTGTAAAAGTTTTAAAATGGAGAACGAGACATTACTGGAGTTCGAATTTATGTCACCCGTTTAATTTCCCTTCTGAATTCCTGTTTTCTAGTAGCAGGACACCCTATGATAGAGGTATATAAAGTTAGAGCTCTTCTTTCTATCCCTCTGCTTCCTTTCCTCTCTCACCCTATCCTACTCCAACCCTCCCATCAAAGACACCTAGCTACATATATTTTATCGTCTCTTTCTCTCTTCTCAAAGATCTTTTTCTTTTTTGACACACAGAAAGATACATAGATCAAAACTATGTACATAGTTATATACGTGTCTACTATACGTAGTTGTGTTGTACCCCAGAAGCGGGAGCACTGGTATGGCGTTCCGTATAGGAGGTTTACCTATATTTAGACCGATAAAAATACCATCGCGCCTCCCGCATGACGGCCTCCTGGCCCGCCATTCCCGATTTAAACTTATACCGACTCCGACCGAACCACAGAATCTTCTTCTCTACTTCTGCCTTCGTAGTCTTCATAGTCTTCGTTGCTCCTTATGCTTCTACTGCTTCTGATGTTGATACTGATGCTGATGTTGATGCTGATGCTGCTTCTGCTACTTCTGCTTCTGATGCTGATGCTGGTGCTGCAGCTGCTGGTGCTGGTGTTGGTGTTGCTGCTGTTGCTGGTGTTGGTGCTGGTGCTAACGTCGCACCTCGGTGACCGTAAATTCGTAGAAACAAATAGCCTCTCCTACTTGAAACGACGATCAATTATTCGAGCTCGTAGAATTTCTCTCATGGAGTTTAAGAGACGATGAACGGGCTTCCTCGTTAAGAATTTTGCCTTCGATCATTTCTTTGATAAAGTTATGATTTTCTTTTCTTTTTATTATTCTCTTTTTTTTTTTTTCTTTTATTTATTATCTCGTTAAGTTCATTAAGAAATTTGATAATATTATTAATTTAGATTAGAAGCGATGTGTAATATGAAGATATTGAGGATTACATATATGATATTTTTGTATAACAGCTATGATGACGAAGAGGAGCGTGCGATAATTATTCTTAAGAACAGACGTCCTCCATTGCTGTTTATGTTACTTTAAAATGAAAAAAGAGAGAGGAAAAATATAGTTTTCAATACGCGTGGAGCCATACGATCGAACAATGATCTCCTTTATCCGCTCGCATTCATCCGATCTTCATCAATTAAGATTATTCGCGTTGCGATGATTATCGGATTGAAAGCTGTCCCTTCTTGGACCAAGAAAGAATCTAGGAATTTCTTTTTTTATTTTTTTTTTTTTTTTTCATATAGAGAATTTATTGATATATTAATTTATTGATATA
>NC_062194.1:8461661-8464161 GCF_912470025.1 Vespa velutina
AAAGATAGAATCGATCGAATTCATAATTTTCTTTCTTTTTTCGTGGTTTTTCTATTTTTTTTTTCTTTTTTTTTATAGAAAATTTCATTTATTTGAATAACCTAATAGACTATTAATACTGAATTTTATCGATCATCTTCATTTTTTTTTCTTTTTTTTTTTTTATGAACGAAATTCAATGGAAATAAATCTGTTGTTGTCTGAAGTATTTTCATTCTCCATTCGAGGAGTTTATTTCTTTTCTTTTTCTTTTTTTATTTCTTTTACTATTTCTTTTACTATTTCTTTTACTAATTCTTTGCTTACCTTCGTATGAAAAGACCGCCACGATATATTCGGAATGAATCTCAATGGAGTACTAATTAATTTGATGTATCAAGCCGTCACATCTTACTTACTCTTTTAGTAGCATCGGGACACAAGGAATGTGAACGTGTTACGGAAAACTTATTTCAAACATGGAAACCTGTTCTAACCGTTCGCGAAATGGAGAAAAAAAGGAGGAAAAAGGAGAAAAGTAAAAAAGAAAAGCCAACGAAAAATCTTGAAAAAAATCCGCATATAGTATTAGATGTTTTCTCTTAAAGATGTCTGGATATATCAGACCTGATGTACTGAGATGTGTCCCGATCGTTTTATCTTCATCACTTGTCAGCTTTCAAGCGTTCATTTCTCTCTTATTCCTGTCACTCTCAGCTTACCAATCCCCTTCCCTCCCTCACCTTTCATCAGTTTGTCCGTTTATAATCGATTTTGTAATACGAGTTTTGCATCCTTGGAATTCCATAGCAGCCAAGTGAAATTATTCATCCTCCCCTAAGATATCAAGCGACGCGAAGTTAACAGGTGTTTCAACAACGTGAGGCTTCTTGATACACGTTATAGAAGTAAAAGATAGAAAGAGAAAGACAGAGAGAGAGAGAGAGAGAGAGAGAGAGAGAGAGAGAGAGAGAGAGAGAGGAAGACTGGCTTCGCTTATCAAGCTTCTGGACCTTGGCGAGTTAACGTAGTCCTCGACGTAGGATCTTTATCTTTCTTTCTCGGTTACGCACTTCATATGCTGTCTCAGGAGATTGTAATACTTTCCGCTCTCTCTCTCTCTCTCTCCCTCTCTCTTTGTCTCTCTTTTTCGTTCTTCCTCTTTTCTCGTTAAAGAGTAAGAAAGATAGAAGAACGAACGGTTAGGTTGCCACGTGCCTCGCGGCGCGATATTGTGACGCTCCTGTCGTCGTCTTCTTCGTCTTGCCTCTTCTCGTCGAGGAAACGTTGGTTGCGTGTAAAAGAGACGACACCACCACGTCTCACCTTAACGGATCGCGCTTCTCCACGCTTGTCATGCCTCAGTCTACCCGCGGATAATCTGAAGCAGGGTGTACCATGTATGATCCTACAATCTTCTTCCTTCTCCTCCACGGACGCCACACGTCCGGTCGATCTTCATTGTCTACTATATCCTTCTATTTCTTTTTCTTTCTTTCTTTCTTTCTTTCTTTCTTTCTTTCTTTCTTTCTTTCTTTCTTTCTGTTTTGTTTTTCTTTCTTTTTTAGTTTTTGTTTTTTCTTTCTCTTTCTTCCTTCCTCAACGACGACAACGAACGGCCTATCATCCAACAACTCGTACATTCGTACTTCTTTTCAAACGCCCACGGCTAGATTCTCCTCGTTCTTCTTTTTTTCATTCGAATATCTTCTCGGCTTCTTCGTCTCTATGTGAATGAATACAACCGACGAGCGATGATTTTTGTTTGAGTTAAATCGATATGTTTTAATTTCGCTTACATTAATTATTATTATTTTCTTAGTTTCGTTTACTTTGTTGATTTCGAATTTTTATTTGATTCGTCTTGATTTCATTTGATTTGATATTTTTTTTTTTTTTTTTTTTTTTTTTTTTTTTTTTTTTTATGCTTTTGATATACAACATGTATATTACGCCGTTTAAAAGTAATTTTTAAATTGAATCGTCATCCACTGATTTGTTTTGATTAAACTTAAATTAATTGTTAAGTGGTATAAATTGATCTTATAGTGCATAGGGTTAAGATTGTTAAAACGATTCTTGTTCGGACGATGCTTCTGAGTAACTATATTCTTTTCTTATTTTCCTCTTTATTTTATTTTGAATATGTATATATATATATATATATATATATATATATATATATATATATATAAATGAAACGTGTTAGTCCTACGTCGAACGTTTAAAAAGTAACAGACTGCGTACGTTGAGGTAGGAACTTTGGTGAGACCTTTCACGGGGTTAAGCGAGTTAGCCGCTTTGCCTCCGCTTCGTCGTCGAAATTATTATCGACTCTTGTTCGTTCGTTCGTTCGTTCGTTCGTTCGTTCGTTCGTTCGTTCATTCATTTTTTTTCTTTCTATTTATTTTTTTTTTCTTTCTTTTTGTACTGGCGAAGACTTTTAAAAAATTATGATAGCTTTTAGAATGGCGCGGGAATAGGAGAACTACGTAAATGCACCGGACGTGTAATGAGTGAA
>NC_062194.1:8466661-8496661 GCF_912470025.1 Vespa velutina
AAATTTCGTTTCATCTGTTTTGCGTGGTACGTTCGAGGCAACTCGCAGTCGAGGCGAGAACCTCATTAATTTTCCATCGGCTCTAAATGAGAGGTATACGAGAACCGAAGAAGGAAGGAAGGAAGGAACGAACGAACGAACGAGGAGGAGAAGAAGAAGGAGGAGGAATATAAGGGTTGGACGCGTTGATAATGTTGCGAGGGATGGGTAGGAAAAGAGAAGAGTTAATACCATCGCAGTAAACGACGAAGGAGCGAGTAGGCTGCACTCGAAGATGCATCGAACGGGAAAGAGCCGGAGAAAGATGAGAAGCTGCGTGCATACCGATGGAACGTGTAGAAGGAGAAGGAGAAGGAGGAGAAAGAGGAAGAGGGGAAGACGAAGGAAGGTGGAAAGAGGATAGCTCGTGCAAGAACAAAGTTATGGAAGCGCCTGAAGCTCTCCTCCGGTGTTGCTAGAGAACGCAATGATGGCGATAGAGAGAGAGAGAGAGAGAGAGAGAGAGAGAGAGAGAGAGAGAGAGAGAGAGAGAGAGAGAGAGAGAGAGAGAGAGAGAGAGAGAGAGAGAGAAAGAGAGAGAGAGAGAGAGAGAGAGAGAGAGAGAGAGAGAGAGAAAGAGTATGTAGTGCTTCCTTTCTCATAATGCATGAAACGAAACTTCAAGCATCGCAACGAGCGTCGTCTCTACTTCTGCCACCGTCTTCGGTTTCCCTTAGGTTTCTTTCGGAGAAACCCTTTGTATCTCGATTCGTCCATTTTCTTTTGGTCCAGTATCTTGACCCCTTCTCTTCCTACAAGTTACTCTCAAAGGATAACCGATTGAAAGCTAAAGATGAAAACTTGTAGCAGCGATTTAGGACCGTAAGAGTAGACTGATATAGGATTTTTAATTTTTTTTTTAGGTACTTACATTAGAAGTGGTCATTATGAATGTATCAAGAGATAGAGAAAGAGAGAGAGAGAGAGAGAGAGAGAGAGAGAGAGAGAGAGAGAGAGAGAGAGAGAGAGAGAGAGAGAGAGAATGAATCAATAGCGCAAAGGAGGGAAAACTATGTAAATATAAGAACTTAGTACGGCTAGTCAGTAGTAGTGCGGTTTTGCATTTCAGCGGTGGCGACAGAGACACACACGAGGCCTTGCCCTCTTTAAGGCAATTAACGACTCAATCGGGATCAGGCTGATTGAGCCTTTATAAGGGCCTGTGGTACGCGTGGCCGGACTCCACAATGCGCAGAATGTACTTGCCTGGCCGCATTTATTAACGCGGTGGCGTGAACCCAATTAAGGACGAGCGAGGAAGTCGGGGATTCCTCGTTCGTCGCGTCTTGTTCATTGCTCGTCTCGCGCGCGCGCATATATACAGACACACACACACACATAGAGAAAGAGAGAGAAAGACGTACTCCCTCTACCTCTCTAACTCTCGAGATTTTCTCTTTACGTTCGATCGCTCCTTTTTTCCATGCTATTCTCGTTTAGGCGACGTACTTACTTCTTACGGATAGCAAGCAGAATTTAATGGGCAATCGTTCATTAAATAAACGAACGAACGCTGATCACGGATAATTTTTTGTTTCTTTTCTCTTTTTTTTTCTTTCTTTCTTTTTTTCTTTCTTTTTCGTATAGACAATCCCACATTGTCTTTTTTTTTTTTTTTTTTTTTTTTTTTTTTTTTAACACGATCTAAAGGCAATAACTTTTCAGAAAAGTTATTTTATTGGACGATAGTGTCATTGCACCAGATTGGAATACTTGAGAAACGAGTAGAAACTATTGATTGGACGAGCCTCTTCTTAGAGGCTTGGCCCAGAGTCCGAAATTTCCTCTCCTTGTATTTCTAAACGTCGGCGAACGTCCCGACGTTTCAACGTCGTTCGGGACCGGCCACAGTCGGTCCACGGCCGGCGGTCTTTACTTGCGCGTGGTCAGAGACAAGTGACGTTAATGTGCAATAAATTAGCAGCCTCCCACGCTGCTTCTCTCCGCGAGAGCCACGCTTGCTCTCGGAGGCGGAGACCGCGAGAATTGCCTTCTCTTTTACTCCAAAGCTTTCTCTCTGTAAGATAGTAAAGGACAGAGATACGCGGAATCTTCTTTTCGAAATTCGTACCTGAACATTTTTGGATATTATTCAACGATTCGTACATCGTACATATTCGAACATTTTTCTTTTTTTCTTTTCTTTTCTTTTTTTGTTTTTTGTTTTGTTTTGTTTTTTCTTTTTTTTTTTTATCTCTCTTCAGAGATTCCATAGAAAACTCTACGATCGTGTTTAAGGGATTTATAGGATATCTATCGTACAGGTGAAGTAGATTATTAACTTGATCGAAGATATCCCGTTGGTTTCGTAAAAGCATCGTACACACGCATAAGCTTTTCAGAGTCGAGGTAACGATGGACAACTATGGGACCGTGACAGTTGAAATTTATCGCCTCGTCATTTCCATGTAAACAGTGCTAACGGCTGGGGCAATAATAGCGTATTTCGTCTACGACCCAAGTAACGACCTAACGTCGATTCGGTTTACACGTTTATCCTTCTCACCTTGGAATTCTCATGATTTCTCACGATGTCTTAGACATGAATTATTTCCCAAACATATCGATCTTTCTATGTAACGAATATATCCTGATAAATAATTTTCTGTGGTCGACGAATTTTTCTTTTCTGCATTTGAAAAATGTTAAACGTAAAATCCGAGAGAAGGGTTCAATAGCAGGTTCAGAAATTTCTCGGAAGTAAGAAAAAAGAAGAAGAAGTAGTAGTATTAAATGTTGTGAATGTTACAAGAGGCGCGACTTCTTAGAAGAAATAGAGAAACGATTGTTAGAAATAGACCAACGGGCAAGGAGGTAAGCAATGCGACTTGAAACGTCGCGTAGACGTTTTGATGCTGCTGCTGTCGTTGCTGTTGACGCTACTATTGCTGCTGCTACTGCTGCTGTTTCTGCTGCTACTGCTGCTGTTACTGTTGCTGGACTCACGAGATTTCTTTTTGTCATTCTCGTCGTCGGTCTACGACGAGAACCGGTTCCTTCCTCGAGCTCGTGTAACATCTTCGAGCTCGATAATCCCACGGCAATTTAGTACAAACAGATGTGTCACCGTTGTGTGACGTTTTAGTTGTTACCACGTCCTTACGCATCAGGAATCTTCTTAAAGAACCTCCCAGTCCACCTTCTTTGCTGTTTTACCGCGTTCCTTTCAAATGCGAATTCTGATGCGAACTCTAAATAGTGAAACCAGATCTCTAAGAGATATTAGAATGTAATTCTCGCTTTTAATAAGACTATGAACCGACATTTCGGTTACCCTTGGGTATATTACATGCATATACGTAAATAAATGTATATTGCATGCATTGGACTATACCTAGCCCATACACCAAGGAATTCGATCCTGAAACATATCAGAAACAACCTGTCCGACTGTCCGTCTTCCTTCTATTCATCGGACAACTCGTGTCAAAGGTTGTTACATCGTACGCCATGTAAGCGTACGTACGCGTACACCTTACGTTTACATCCAAATCGTAAGATCCCTAGTCTGTGATTTTTTCTCGATTGTTTCAAAACATCGACCAGTAAATATTTCGTAGTGGTATAATAAAATTAAATTTTGAAATGTTTATAGAACTAAGGACGATTAGGAAATGATCGAATGTTGGTTAATACGTTAAAATATCAAAATCAGATGTATATTAATAGATAATAGGTATCATTAATAATCGATACGTATAAATACAATTAATAATCACAGTAAATTGGCCAAAGGTTTCACGTAAATACACGTTCGTACTATTCAAAAAGGGTTGAAAACTTTTACTCTATCATAGTATCCAGTTATTTTTCGCGTGAAAAACAACCTTTATATCTCTTCCTATACCGATTTTGTGGCGTGTCTTTCGTGATCTCATTGGAAGGGTGCTCTCGTGCCGTTAATTGATAGCCCTCAGTTCGTAGAGGGCAGAGGTCAGGACAGTGCGAGCGGTAACCGGACGGATCGCAAAGTCCACTTTTTTCTTCTTACTCTCTCTTTCTCTCTTTCTCTCTTTCTCTCTTTCTCTCTTTCTTTTTCTTTTTCTCTTTCTCTCTTTCAATCATCTTTCTCTTTCTCTCTTTTAATCGTTCGATCCGTGTCGATGCGCTCGACCAAAGTCGCAATTATTCGTATCTCGACGGGTAAACACAGTCCACGTCGTTATCGTCTCGCTCCGTTTCATTAATAATTTCATTCTCCAATTTGGAATCGATCGATCTATCGATCGGTGGTAGCAATTTATACGGAAAATCACTGCGGTTTTCGTACTTTTGCCTTCTTAATTATTCGTAGAATCGATCATCGGATCAGGTTCAAAAGTCATCATCAGCTATAATCGAGTAATATTGTGCGTAAAACTACTATATTCGTTAAATCTTTTACGTTTATTATTTACTTCGAGTTGCGTAAACAAGTTGGAAAAGTCATCGGACGTTGAGATATGCCTGTTGACTATCAAGAGGATTCCGCAAATCGTTTCTCTTATACATCGTTTTTTTTATCCATTAATGAGAACTCCAACGCATATTGACGGGTATGAACTTTCGCGAACTGTGGTAACGCAACAGTTCGGCATTACCACTTCGTGATCCTAAGGAATCCCGATCAGCCATTTTAGAACAGAGTATACAGTTAGAGAGAACGTGAGAAGTCACTGTCCTCTTTCATTCAGTTTTGCTTTCGTAGTTTTGCCGTAACGTACTGAGAGATCGACCGAGTAGAGAGATAGATAGATAAATAGATAGATAGATAGATAGATAGATAGATAGATAGATAGATAGATAGAGAGAGAGAGAGAGAGAGAGAGAAAGAAAGAGAGAGTAATAGTTAAACTCGATCGAAAGTCCAAGAAGGGAATATAAAACCACCGTGTACTACATGTTCTTACGTTCACGAGGCAAAAGTGAGATCGTAAGTTCGCCACTGTAAAGGACCACCGGTCCCTAATGGTAGCTCGTCTAGCGCCAGGATTTCGTCATAGTGAGCCTCACCGTTCACTTTTCCAGCAATGGCCACTGCCCGAGTTTAAGAGAACGAGCTGCATGTGTACGAAGGTGTATACACATTCGTCTTTGTATCTGTCTCTATGTATATGCGCGAGTGTGCACGCGTGTGTATTTGTATGCGAGTATATACAAACACACACACACACACACACATATATACATTCACCGCGATTATCGCTCTTTTATGGGTGAGTCCGACAAGTCAGTTGATACTTTTCTCTGTGACTTCGAGCATCGCGAGAAACCACTTTCCTCTTCCCGAAGTAAACGTTACGTCGAACACGTAAGCTTTTACTTACTGCTGCAAATCGCGTTCGATTTCATTTAATGTTTTCCTCTGTTATGAGAAGATTCATGATCGTAATCTTCATCTAAATTTAGATTCTACGCAAACGATATTACTCCTCTCTTTTTCTCTTTCTCTCTCTTATGTACATTCTCTCTCTCTCTTTCCCTCCCTCTCTTTCTATTCTTCTCTCTCTCTCTCTTTCTTTCTATTCCTCTCTCTCTCTCTCTCTCTCTCTCTCTCTATCCCGCCCCCTCTCTCTTTCTTTCTATCCCTCTCTCTCTTTCTCTCTCTTTGATAAGATATCTCGGTAAAAGAGACTACGGGCCTTACTTTTCGTCATAACGATATCTGCTAGTTTCGATCACGCATGAGACGAATTACTCAAGGTTTGGTAACGTTGACATCCTTTATGCTAATTTGTTCCTAACACCCTGATAATCGGGATACACAGGGTTATATGTCTTGTCTCTCGTCGTACGAGATCTTGTAAATGCGGATTATGCGTCGCCTTGGAACTCCGACGCCATCTTATAGACCGTCGGTGTTTGCAAAATGATGACGACGACGACGACGACGAGGACGAGGACGAGGACGACTAGAATGTGACTCGGCGTTTTCTCTTCTAAAAAAAAAAATTTCTTGTTCTCTCCAAGAAGAAACGATAATAGTAGTCGGTAAAACAGAGAATTACCTTATCCGACAATATATCTCGAATTATCTTTAAAGAATAAAAACATATCCGTCCATTCGTCCATCCTTTCTTTCTTCATCGAACTTGTATTCGGTAAATCATAATCTGTGCACGTGCTTCTAGCGTTGTTTCGCTCATTCCAATGATGTGTTTCGTGGCTCTTCGTTCTATCAGCGATACATTGGAGCTCTTATATGTTTCACGTGTGTGCGTGTTGGTTATATAAAGACGTAGTCTCGTTGGTAAGGGGAATGAAGAGAGAAGGAGAGAGATAGACAGATAGAGTGAAAGAGAGAAAGAGAGAGAGAGAGAGAGACTAGCATGACTCCCTGGCATTGATCGTGCTCTGCCACCCCATGAGCAGCCCCTAATAACACCCTCTTGCCACCCTCCACCTCTTCTACCGCTACTACCCACTAGTACCAAGAGGGTTCTTTCTCTTGCCACCCTCTCCGACGTGCTCTCCCTTACCGTTAACCGAATCCAAGAGAGAAAGAAAGACGGAAAAGAAAGAAGAAAAGAGAAGAGAAGAGAAATGAAGAGAAGAAAAGAGAAGCGAAGAGAAATGAAGAGAAATGAAGAGAAAAAAAGAAAAGAAAAGATGCTGGATAGAAAACGAAGACTCTTAATAGAACGGTGGTTCGCGTAAGAGACGATATTTCCTTCTGAGCCAGCTGGCCGGTCAGCTGATTCGAATGGTGCGCTCCGCATGGCATGGCATGCGCCGCGACGCGTCGCCCATTAGCCGCGCGAACTAAAGCCATTAACCCCCTCGGCTTAATAACGGCCGAACCCACCCACGGCGACCTGTTTGCAAATCCCGCGGATTCTCTTCGCCAACTTCCTTACTAAAGGTTCTCTTACTGCTTACGTTGATACAACGTGATCTGGATTTTCTATACAACTTGTAGTAATACTTGTTTATTAGTTTTTATACTTTGAAGATCGAGTAGATTCTTCGGATTGATTTTCGTTAAGTATCGGCCTGTATCACTTCAATCGCCATAATTTTTCTTTTTTTTTTTTTTTTTTTTTTTTTCTTTTTTTCTTTTTTTTCTTCGTTTTTAACACTTTGAACGATTTTATTAGAATTCGTTTACGATCGAAACTTTATTTCCCAATAACAATTTAAAAGATTTTTCAAATTTCTTTCATGACTTTTTGAAGACTCATAGGTATATTTACTAATACGTGGAAGTAAAATTTCATGTTATAATAATAAAAGAACAATAAATTCTTCTCTATTTATTTAATCTAGAAAAAGTTATAAAAATTATTAGATTAATATGTGTGTATGTTTCTATTTTACATATATATTTTAGTTATTAAATTAATGTGTGTACGTGTATATATATATATATATATATATATATATATATTAATCTAATAATTTCTATGACTATAATAAAATACATATAATATAATATATTGTAATATATATACATATATAGATTTGTACAAAACTAATTCGGCACTTACCATATTTACGAGCAAAAATGTAATCTCTCATAATCTTTATTGATCAAATTTGTTACATCATTTGCTTTGATGTCTTGCGGTTTAAAGATTTATCGTAATTATCGTGAAATATTCCGTATACAAAACATTTCTCTCTCTCTCTCTCTCTCTCTCTCTCTCTCTCTCTCTCTCTCTCTCTTTTTCACACACTCTGTCTCTTTTCTCTTCTTCTCTTTCTCTCTTACACTTGTTACTTAAAAAATATTTACGAAACCAGCGTATTCGTAGAGCCACGTATACGATTACCATATCGGTTAACGTAGACGAGGAGAGAGAGTAAAAGTTGTTTTCTTCCCGGGATCACTTTCGTATCGGGAGAACGATCTTTCGCGATCATGGATAGTATTAAGAGAGAAAATTGTGGAACGCGCGCGCGCGACCTGGCCAGGCCGTGCCACGAATTAATTAGTTCGACCGTGTGGCACATCTTGAATGAGAGAACTGGTAAGTGCACGCGCGTACGCCAAGTTTATCGCTACGTTGGACGTGCCTCACGTGAAATTACGTTGTCGTCGAGGAAATTAACGCGATCTTATTTTATCGTAAATATCTACGCAGACATCCATGAAAGCACGTATTTACATGCACAAATGTATAAAAATATCTACGTGGGATAATGTAAAAATATTGGGAAAAGAAGTTATTTTTATTTTTCTTTTTTTTTTTTTTTTTGTTTTTGTTTTTTCTTTTTGTTTTTTGATTTCTTTCTTTCCTTTTTTCTTTTTTTTTTTATAAGGGAACCATTCCTTCTTTTTCTTTTCTTTTCAAATTTTCTTTTCCAGAAAAATACAAATAAAAAGAGAGAAAGAGAGACAATAAAATAAATTCTCTTTAGCTTCCACGAATTCGTTTCGGTTCTTTAAGCGTTTCCTCGTGGAAATTTCGTATGTTAAATTGCCGGAACAAATCGTAGACACGTTAGACCGTGTTTTCTCTCGACGATCGTGTTCCTTCTCCGAAAATTTGTCCGTCTCGCTTTCACTAGCCCCTACATCAAGCATGCACAACACTGGGTTACCCTTGCAACCCTTAAACTCGATCCACCCCTACTGAATTCACCCTTACGACTGCACACGTGTTCACCTAAAACGCACATATACGGTATACATGTACGTCGTATTTCTCTAAGTATGCGGGTGTGTCTTTATCCGTGAGAGCATGTAAGTAGACGTCGTTGATTCTCCGGAGACGAGTAAGGCCAAGTTCCTCTTAAAGTGATCGATCTTAAAAAAAGAAAAAAAAAGAAAAAAAAAGAAAATAAGAGGATATTCTTTTCTTATACGAGAGAAGAAAAATTACGTGACAGTGAATCTATTTTCATATTGTTTTTTCTTTTTCTTCTTTTTTTCTTTCTTTTTTTTTTTTTTTTTTTTTCTTGTGATCTTCACGAGATTATGGGAGATCAAAAAGAAAGATTTCAAAGTTTATCTATGACGGTAATTGTCAAGTAATCAATTTTAATTGAAAAGGGAGAGATTAAATCCTTTATAAACTCACATACGCGCGCACATAGACAACGTACTTTCTTTACAATATATTTATGAGTTTTGAATAAGTATCGTATTGATAAATACCATTTGGAATGACTTTTTAATCTTTAAATTATTATTATAATCTTTAAATAATTATAAATTATAATAAATTTTATTGTAGTTGTTAAGTAAAAAAAAAGAGAAAGTCATTTGAGATGGTAATTGTTTTTTTTTTTTTATACGAGAATAAAAATATTACAAAACAGTAAACTCATTTTTTGTCTGTTTCTTTTCATATATATATATATATATATATATATATATATATATATATATATATATATTTTTTTTTTTTTTTTCTATCATACTTATACTTTTTGTACAAGTATCACATTGATAATTGCTATTTGAAATGACTCTTTAATCTTTCGTATAAATTTTATTGAAGATATGAGTAAAAAAGGAAAAAAGAAGAAGAGAGAGAGGTATGAGAGAGAAAGAGACAGAGAGAGAGAGAGAATCACTTAAAATAGTAATTCTCTATTGGTTCATCGTATACGCTATATGACAAAATTGTTGATTGTTTTCTTTCCGGAAAGAAAGACATAACATTAGCAAATTAAATGTTCGCATAACAACTAATTACAGTTACTTGGAGATCAACGATTGATATTGTAAAGAGTAAACGTGGACAGACTTATACCGCGAAAAGAAAAATTAAAGTCGTATCGTTAATCGTTTCTCGTAATGACTGCGAGAGTCGTTAATCGACGATTAATGCCGGGTAATTAGTACGATCGTTAAGACTTACAACGGAATTTCATACGAATGAATCTTCAGCGTTTAGTACGAAGTCAAGAGAGGAGAAATAAATAAATAAAGAAAGAAAGAAAGAAAGAAGAAAAGGAGAATTCAATTTCTCGGAATGACGATTAGGAAAATTTGTTTTGAAATTCGAGAAAGGTGTTACCGTGGTTATCTCCCTTCGTCCTTCTTTCTTCCCTTCCTTCCTTCATTCCTTCCTTCCTTCCTTCCTTCCTTCCTTCCTACCTTCCTTCCTTCCTTCCTTCCTTCCTTCCTTCCTTCCTTCCTTCCTTCTTTCTTTCCTACCTTCCTGCCTCCCTTCCTTCCTCCCTTCCTTCCTTCCTTCCTTCCTTCCTTCCTTCCTTGCTTCCTTCCTTCCTACTTTCCTTCCTACCTTCCTTCCTTCCAGTTGTTATTAATGAACGCTAAGCTCTCTACGACTAACTAATTACCAACGGCACTTGACATTAATTATTATCGTTCGGTTAACCGAACATTAATTTTGCTTCGCGAACTTCGATTTCACTCATCGATCGAATTCCTCGCGTAAATTCCATGAAAAGAATGTATGCTCTGCGACAAAAAAAAGAAAAAAAAAAAAAAAAAAAAAAAGAAAGAGAAAGAAAAAAAGAAAAGAAAGAGAGGAAAAAAAAAGCACGTCTCGTTTTTATTCGATAATATAATTTCATTCGCAAAGTTTAAAAGTTAGTAGTTACCTGAAAGTTCAAAGTTCCGGCTTAACCGGACCATTTAATTTCTCAAGCAAGATACTATTCTAATCGTAATGAGCTTACTTTTGCTCTTTCGCGTTTTCTTTCTTCTTCTTCTCCTGATCTTCTTCTTCTTCTTTTTCTTCTTCTCCTCCTCCTCCTCATCATCTTCATCTTCATCTTCATCTTCATCATCTTCATCTTCATCATCTTCTTCATCTTCTTTTCCTTCTGCTTTTTTCTTTTTTCTCTGTTTCCTTTTCCTTTTGTTTTTGTCTTTTATTTTTGTAAATTGTCTTTATTTCTTTATTTCTTTATTTCTTTTTTTTTTTTAGTTTGGTTTTTTGTTCTTGTTTTTTTATTTTTTTTAATTTTTATTTTTTTCTTATCTCGAGAGAGAGAAAGAAATGGGATAGGGGGGGGGGAGGGAAGTGTTGTTATATAAAATATTCTATATACCGGAAACTCGCCGAGTTTAGCCTCGAAACGGAGGAGAAAGACTCGCAGATACGTATATAAAGCGTTTTTCCACAACGAGAAGATCAATATCAGTCTGCATTCGATCGATTCGTTCCCTCGAATGCGACGCTCTTTGTCGCCTATCCCTCTCCTCTCTTCTTTCATTCAAACATTCTCTATTATTCGACGATGATGATGATGATAATGATGATGATGACGACAATGATGATTTTCCATTTGCTTTAAAATAATTATTTTTCATTAGCATAAAATGATATAAAATAAAAAGCAAATGAATAATAAACGAACAAATAGTTCCATCATTTTACTTCATTCAAATGTTTCAATATATTTATTAATTTATAAAAATGTATGTGTACACATGTGTGTCGGTCGTGTATTGTCCATGAAAGAACGTAAATAAAAAAAAAAAAAGAAAAAAGAAAGGAAAACAAGGTTTCTGTTAAAAAAATTCAATGAAATAATTACAATAATAATAATAAATCATTGATCCATGACAAAATCAGAAATTATTTATTTTTTGATCCCGATCGAAAATCGTTCTTTGAAATGAAAAGATCAAAAAAATATTAAAATAAATAAATAAAGAAAAAAAAAAAAGAGAGATCGCCGTAATGAGAAGTTTCACACATGAAAAATCAATTTTATAAGCCTTCGGCGATCTTTCTTTGCTTCGTTTAAATTTCGCGCCAATTCGAAACTCGCAATTTCGTGTTTCACGCGACACACGACTCACACAAGGAACACATTGTACACAGCACACCTAACATGACCAATCGGTCTGATCTGACAGATCGTTGCCTGTCCCCAGGAGGCATACTCCGTACTTCGGACAACCGGACTACAGGCTCTACGAGCTGAACAAGAGGTTACAGCAGCGCAATGAGGTGAGTACTCACACTTTCTCTCTTTTTCTCTCTCTCTCTCTCTCTCTCTCTCTTTCTTTTTTTCTTATTTTTTCTTTCTTTTTTTCTTTCTTTCTTTCTTTCTAATAATTAAATAAATTTAATTAGAATGCCTATGTGAATGTGTGTGTGAGATCATTTAGAAATAATATTTAAGTAATCTCTTCATCTCTTCATCTCTCTCTCTCTCTCTCTCTCTCTCTCTCTCTCTCTCTCTCTCTCTCTCTCTCTCTCTCTCTCTCTCTCTCTCTCTCTCTCTTCCACTCTCTTTCACTCTCTTTCTCTCCTTTCATCTATCTACATTAACTTAATTAATATTTAACAATTAACAGTATATTTTTTCTCTCATATATATATATATATATATATATATTCTTAAAAATCGAATGAATGAATATAGTTTTATCGTTCGAAAATTTTTATCCAATTATTTTTTCTCTTTTTTTTATTACTTACATAACTCGCTTTAACTCTTTCAGTCCTTCCCTTCGAATTCTTTTCTTCCTCTTATCCTTTTTGTTTTCCTTTTTTTTTTTTTTGTTTCTTTTTCTTTTTCTTACCCAATATCGCGGCGATTCAAAGAAAGTTCCACCAAAAAGAAGAGGGGGGATGGTCTCTCTCTCTCTCTCTCTCTCTCTTTCTCTCTTTCTCTCTCCCTCTCTCTTTCTCTTTCTCTCTAAGCTTTCACGCGAGTATGCCGTCCGAATCGTTACGTTACTTTTCATATTACTACAGCAAGAATGATGAAGAAAGTTAAGAGAACGAAGTTAGACTGATCTGTAAAGAAGAAGAAGAGGCAGGAAAAAAAAATAGTAAAAAAAAAATGAAAAAAAAAAAATGAAAAAAAAAAAAAAAGAAAGATATGTAATTTCGAGAAAGAAAAAAAGAGAAAGGAGGATTAACTTTACACAAGTAAATTTCTTACTTATTCTCCAGTTACTCTTCTCAATGTCAATTTTTCATTCGCTTATCGAATATACTCTCTCTCTCTCTCTCTCTCTCTCTCTCTCTCTCTCTTTTTCTCTCTCTCTCTCTCTCTCTCTCTTTCTTTTTCACACTCATTCGACACGCTCAAACTCGGTTATTCGAGTCACGCGCGTTTACCCCGGTACATTATAAAATTATCTGGCCCATATACCCGCCGATAGATAAACTTGTCGCTTCTGAGAGATTCTCGATAATAGCGATAAGATACGATCCGCATTATTGTTCGCGCACATGTCGCGCTCTTCGCGCTTCGTTGCCTCGCTACTTTCGTCGAGGGATTAAAACGGGATATGCCTGCTTGATTCCTCCTCGAGTAAGATTCCTTTTTAATCTGATCAAACGTATGTACGTACACGCATGATGTACATATATACATATACACACATGTATGTATGTATGTATGTATATATGTATGTATATATACATACATAGATCTTCTTGAATTATACTAAATTCGTTTGAAAAATATTATCGAAATTATTTTAACGTATCTATTATATTAATGCCATTGGAAATAGTTTCCCTTTTTTTTTTCTTTTTTCTTTCTTTTTTTTTTTTTTTTTTTTTTTTCGTTAATAATAATCAACGAGGGGAAAAAAAGATTTTTGAAGAATGATCGGGGTTAGCTTTACTTAGCTTTTAAGTACAATGGATTGATCTTAGCTTGAGAATTGTTTCGAGCAAGCACACAGCTTTCATCACGTCCGATATTATTTCGTCAGATTAGACTAATTCGAATCAGAGAAAGACATAAAGGTAGAAATGGACATCGGTGATGATATTTGAAGTTAACTTTATTTTTCATGTAAAGATTGTAATTTTCTTTTCCTTTTTTCCTTCCTTTTTTTTTTTTTTTCTTTTTTCTTTTTTGAGGATCATTTCGATCTTCTTTCAATGCGTTGGTTATCTTTCATGTAAGATTAATCGCTGCCAGGCATTCGATTTTGCGCATTTAGATTATAAAACTTTCGTAAGGTTTGTTTTAAATAATTACGCAACAGTTAAATAATTATTAATCGAAGATGGAATCTTCTTTATGATTTTTTTTATTTTATTTTAATTTTTGTTCTCTTTTCTTTGCTTTTTTGTTTTCTTTCTTCTTCTTTTCCTTTCCCCTTTTAAAATGATATATCATCGTATTCTCTTATCTTGTTATGTAAAAAAAAAGAAAAAAAAGGAAATAATAATCTCTTGGACGACTTGGAAATATTTCCTTTTCTCTTTTTGTTAATACAATCGGTATAACGAATTACGACTTACGTTTTAACGTCTTATGTTCTTTCGATAAGCTCGAGAGTTTGCGCGTGGTTTGAAGTATATCTATATCTCTTGTTGACGATAATATGTTCAGGTATATTTCTATATTGCACACAATTTTCTTTTTCTTTTCCTTTTTGCTTTTTATATATATATATATATATATATATATATATATATATATATATATATATATATATATACGTATACTTTGACAACTTAATGATGGTTAATAAACAAGTGCAGTAAAATAAAAAAAGGAAAAAAGAATAAACTTTGACATCCTAATTGTGGTTAATAAAAAAGTATAGTAAAAGACGAAAAAAGAATATCTTCGTACAGTATTATATTCATTTAATTGTTCCATTTTACAAATAACGTACCGTTCTTCTCATGACTAATTTATTTAGAAAAATCGTTGCATATGCAACGTATTAATAAATATCAATTATTATTATTATTATCATTATTATTATTATCATTATTATTATTATTATTATTATTATTATTATTATTATTATTATTATTATTATTATTATTATCATTATTATTATTATCATTATCATTATTATTATTATTATTATTATTATTATTATTATTATTATTATTATTATTATTATTGTTGTTATTATTATTAATATTGTAATTACAAAATGGATAATATTAAGTAGTCTGTCTACGGTAATCGTATACATCAATATCGGATGTAACATTGAAATGATAAAAGTATCTCACGATATAATAAATAAATAATAAATGGAAGACTTGTTGTTTAAAAAACTTTTCCGTTAAGATTAAAGAGTAAAAATAGAAAAACGATGATGTTGTCCCATTTCTTTAACGTTGTATAAAATTCTAAGACGAGATTAATTTTCTTTCTTAGACTTCAGAGATCTTTCTTTTTTTTTTTTTTTTTTTTTTTTTATTTGTTAAAAATAATATAAAATTAATGAGTTCAACGATGTTGTTAGTTAATTTTTCAAAGCTAATCGATTATATTTTTTTCGTCGTTCAGTTTCGTTCCGAGAGAGGAGGAACCTTCGTTCTCGTTGAATCTCGAAAGAAGAACTTTGAAGCAACCCCCACAAGTTGTGAGGCCGTTCGTCGGCGAGCAACACCCCCTACTCGCAGGGAGTCTAACAAACGACGTGGCGTGTCCCACGCTCGTAAATCATCTTTTCCTCGTCCTATCGTCGGAGATCTCGTGCGTTGTCAGCGTGCATGTGCACGGTCACCGACGCGCGCGTCTCGCTCGCGTTTCTTCCGTCGCATTACTTCCGCTTCTCTTTCTCTCTCCCTCGGTCTCTCTCTCTCTCTCTCTCTCTCTCTCTCTCTCTATCTCTCTTCCTTCTCACGCTAAATCTCTGATTTCTGTTGTTTCTTATTTCTTCTCTCTTTTCTTTTAATTTTTTTTTTTATTATTAATATTATTATTTTCTTTTTTTTTATTATTATTATTATTATTATTATTATTATTAATATCTATTATATTTCATACAATTTTTAAAAGATTGATCGCGATCAATCATCTACTCGAACTACTTGACGCATCAAAGGGCTCGATAACCCTTTGTAATTTAATTTTCTTTTGTTTCGGGATTTTTTTTTTTAATTTTATTTTATAAAGAAGAAAATTATATAACGTGAAATTAATGATATTATATAATTCATACGGTTGTGTGATTTGATTAGAAAAATTGCGAAATACATCGGCGATATGTTTAATTCTTATCAATTCTTAGCAAGTATTCTTAACAAGTATTACTTCAAATAGTGAATTATTAATGTTTCGAAATGATATCAAGAAAAGAAAAAAGAAAAAAAAATAAAGATACACGAGATGAGTTAAGGGCGTGTAATAATATTTTTATTAATTTCAAAGAAATTATTTTAAGCTTGATTTTACCTTTAAAATTTGTTTATTAACTAAAAATCGTTTGTTTATTTATTTATTTATTTTTTGTTTGACGTATAATGAACTAAAGAATGTTTCGATCTTAGTTAATAATCGCTAATTGTAAAATATAAATTTTGATATTTAATTGAAATTCATGCATAGGTAAAAATGCAATCGAAAAGTATATCTTTGGATTTTCTTTGATCGGTAAGAAATTTGGTAGTGCGCGGGAAAAGAACGTTATTAAAACGATGAATTTGAAGTTTTGGAATCGCATCGTTTAAGATCGGGCTGGGCTAAGCTCGGAAGAAGCTTACAGAGCAATCGGATAGAGAACGGCGCAACATCAGCGGCAAATTCGTGCATTGCCGGCCAACGCCGAGAGCGCGCAGTATGCTTTCTGCTTTCGATCGAACGAGCCTTGTGTGGAAAGTCTTCTTGGAGAAACTTTTTCTAATACAAAATATATGATTTCTCTTTCGGTACTTTTCCTTTCTTTTTATTATTATTATTATTATTATTATCATTATTATCATTATTATTATTTTTAATATAAAATCATCTCAAATTTAATATTAAAATGAGAGAAAAAAAAAAGAAACGAAAATATCTTCTCTCCTATTATTATTATTATTATTTCTAAGCAAGACAAATTTTTAAAACAAAAATAAAGAAAAAAAAGAACGAATTATACGTAAATACTGAATTTTTTGAATGTTCTTGTAATGCGTTTTAATTTAATTTCGTAAATAGATATCTCGATGTTTTTTGTCGATGTCAATTATTACATTGAAGTAATAGGAACGTTAAAATAAAGTGCATTTTCTAGAACTAATACCTACCGAATACGATGATCCTGCTATGTGCGGGATTACGTCGATTTTCTAGACGCCCCTTCAGACGCGTTCCTTCTACTACGTTCTTCGTTCTATGTGGCACGAAAGTCCGTGAAAAATAATTTAAAAATTTTCTTGGGCGAGAACGACAACGACGACGACGACGACGATGACGACGACGACGACGACGACGACGACGACGACGACGAAGCAGAGCGAGCGACATCGATCGATCGTTCTCTCTCTCTCTCTCTCTCTCTCTCTCTCTCTCTCTCTCTCTCTCTCTCTCTCTCTCTCTCTCTCTCTCTCTCTCTCTCTCTCTTTTTCTCTGGTCCGTTTGGCTCGGTCCGTTGTTACGGAGGATGTCTGTTGGAGGAAGATCGCTCTCGTTTGTCGAGAATGTCCTAAGAGGAGTTCTTCGCGCTGTAGTTAGGCGATATTTGAAAAGAAAAGCCTCCGTTGTTTTATTTCTTTATTATTCTTTTTATCTTATTTTATTTTATTTTATTTTATTTTATTTTATTTTATTTTATTTCTTTCTTTTTATTTTTTTAATTATTTATTTATTTTTCTTAACTCTTTCTTTTGAAGACTTACGACTTTTTCTTTTTCTCCTTTTCCTCTTTTTTTTTCTATTTGTCCATATCGATCTTTTTGATTAATTATTTTTAACGATTAATTATTTTTAATTATTATTTATAGTAGATATAACGTTCTCTTTTACTTGTCGTTCATTATTCACGCAAACGAAAATACTCGTTTTTTTTTCTTTTTTTTTTTTTTCATTTAAACATTTGATTGCCAGTCATTTCAGCCGGTGATTATGAAAATGGTCTAATAAGTCATTTGACATGTTCAATGGCATATTTTGTTTTACGCATTGTTCTTAAAATTGTTCGAATTACGTCAGATAATTATTTTTCTCTGGGAATATGAATATACATAGATAATTCTTTTCCATTTCTCATTATAGAATAATAATTTTTAAATAATTCGAACTACGATAAACGAAATATCACGAAATGAAGAATAAACTACTTGGACCACTTTCATAATCATGCAGCCGCCGGTGATTATGAAAGTCAATTCACGTAGAAAAGTGGCCAGCGTTTTAGAACGCGTTGCGCAATTGACGATGCGCACGAATCTATCAACGTTTGTTAAAACGAGAGTTTTTGTCGCGCCACCACTTGTCACTCTTCGACGAGACCTTTTTTCGAGGATCCATTGGTTCAAACTCGTACGATTAAAAAAAAAAAAGATACGAAAACAAAAAAAGGACTAAAATAAAATACTTTTATGTTTAAAATATCTAATGACATTCGATTATATATATATATATATTTTGTATATATATATATATATATACAAAAAAGAAGAAAGAAAAAGTTATTATTATAAAAGAAACATAGGAATTCGTTGAATTCGCACTCTCGTCACTTAGAAGAAACAAGCTCTTCTCGGACATTTCCCTCACGTCGATAGCAATCCGAACGAAATTTCCACGTGCTTTCTCTTCGTTACTTTCTCGAATCGTTCCTCTCGAACACGCCGCCGGCGGCTGCTCCTGCTGCTGCTGCTGTTGCCGCCGTTGCTGCTGCTGCTGCTGCTGCTGCCGCTGCCGCCGCCGCCGCCGCCACCGCCGTCTCTTCTACTGCTCCCGCACACTCGTCGTACCTTTCTACCTAGCGTAAACGCGTTACCGCGTTTCTATTTATCCTCTCTCCATCGTACGTCTCGAATTCGAGCTCTCTCTCACTTGGATTTTCGAGTCGTACGTCGAAGTGCTAAGTGTTTAAGACACAAACTGGTTGATTGACAAGTGAGATCGTTTAAAAAAAAAAAAAATGAGAGATACAACAAATATCGAGAATCTCTAAAATTTTATTAACGACCATTTTGATCGTATCCTCTTGTTGGATCGATCTCCATATTGAGATATATGTAATGTATTTTATTACTTACTACATTCATTATCGCGAACATTATGTTGCGATTTTGTATTTTATATGCTAATTATGGAGAACCTTTTCAATTTAATACAAGATAACAATTTTAATAATAGTAATAAGAGTAAAATAAGAATAATATTAATAGTAAGGGAAAATAATCTATAGTAGATATACATGTATACATAATGAAATATTATTAATCGTAAAAACAATACGAATACGCAAATAATAATAACAATAATGTCAACGATAATACTATTATATTATCATCATTATTAATAATAATAATAATAATAATAATAATAATATTATTATTATTATTATTATTATTATTATTATCGTTATTATTATTATCGTTATTATTATTATTATTATTATTATTATTATTATTATTATTATTATCATTATTATTATTATTGTTATTATTATTATCATTATTATCATCATTATTATCATCATCTATCTTACTTGAAGAGATCGGAATCGATACGATTTCATCATCCGTAAACGATTGTCCTAAAATGCAGGAAGCCATTTTCGGTATGATGAAGAGAACCGACGATCTCGTGACGTAATTGCCGGGTTCGTCTTTGTCCGCCAAATACGCGCGAATTTGCACGCAACGTGACCACGATGAAGTTCGAACTATACGCAAGTCCTACGGACGAATACGGACGAGTACACGCGAGTACGCTTGCGGTACTGAGTTGCACGCTGGCCTAAGGTCCCTCTGTCTCTGTCTCTTTCTCTTATTCTCTCTCTCTCTCTCTTTCTCTCTCTCTGTCTCTTTCTCTCTCTCTCTCTCTCTCTCTCTCTCTCTCTCTCTCTCTCTCTCTCTCTCTCTCTCTCTCTCTCCGTATACGTTAGCCAGTGTTGGTTTCTCTACGTGCTTCGCCGGCAAACGCGAAGCCTCTGCCTCTTTGAATTCCAACCCTTCCTATTACTACTCCTGTTCGATGAAAAGTAGTACTCCTTTGAAAGATTTCTCCATTTTCACGAATTTGATTTCTTTCTTTTCTTTCTTTTTTTCTTTTTCCCCCTTTATAAGTCTTGACAATAAAAAAAAAAGAAAGAGAGAGAGAGAGAGAGAGAGAGAGAGAGAGAGAGAGAGAGAGAGAGAGAGAGAGAGAGAGATGAAAAATACAACTATATCTCTTCTTCGAGGAAATATATATTCGATATCACGCATGGGAACGTTCGAAAAATTCTTCTTTATTATACAAATGATAAAGTACAGGAATTAATGGAAAGAAAGATGGTAGTCTAGTTAGATATAAAAATTGAAAGAGAAAGAAAAAGAGGGAGAAAGAGAGAAAGAGAGAGAGAAAAGCAAAGGAAAAAGAGGACAGTAGAAAACGGGACAAGTTTCTCGGAAGGTTGAGAACCGCTATGGGAGCCTGGGTAATAAAATGAGGGCCCCTGCTCTCCCCTGGGGGTGGGGCCCCCTCGATAACCCATATTGTACCCCCTGCTCCCCCTTAGCTTGGCCCCTCTCGCCGCCGCCCCTGGCCGTATATACTCCGATCGGCCGGGAGAGTTTTGTCCGGCATTCTACAGCCAGAGAGAAATCTTCAATGATCTATCTCCGATCGAATCCTTCATTCGAAAATTTTCAAAAATGATGGCTCATCTCTGACGAATTTTCCCGATTTTTTCATATAGTTAAACCAACAAATTTCAATGATCTTCGACGTTCGAACGATTTTTCCTGTAAAATCGAGAGGCGGAGCGCGCGGACAATACTTTACCCGCGACGTATATACACGATCATATACCACCCCTAGTCTCCCCACACCCCCCTAACAACAGTGGGGTGGTACAGTCTCGGCGAAAAGTCGACGGCAACCCTAGCCACTGTACAGACCGAGCAGAAGAGCTTTCTCAGTTGAAGAGAATGAGAATGAGAAAGAAAAAAGAGAAAGAGGATAGAGAGAGAAAAAGAGAGAGAGAGAGAGAGAGAGAGAAAGAGAAAGAGGAAGAGAGAGAAGGAAATGTTCGAAGAAATGAATGGCTGAAAAAAATGCTGCCCAAAGAGGGCAAGGGTGGATGCGAATATTGGATAGATATTAAAGAAGGAAGGGGCCCTAAGAACGAGAACGGCTAAGGAAGAAAAAAGAAAAAAGAAAAAAGAATCGTTTCGAGTGTCTTCACTGTATACGTGTAACGTGCATACATACATATATACATGCATATATAAACATGTATACATGCGTACATACATGCGTATGTGCATGCGTACGAACGTGTGTGCTTCAAGGGATTGCAATAGTTTTGTCTTATTTCGAATTTCGAAAGAGAGAAGGAAAAGAAAGAAGAGGGAGAGAAAGAGAGAGAGAGAGAGAGAGAGAGAGAGAGAGAGAGAGAGAGAGAGAGAGAGAGAGAGAGAGAGAGAGAGAGAGAGAGAGAGAGAGATGGAAAAGGGGTGGGTTGAACGGTGGAAGCGAATCGATGAAAAGAAATGTATTCGTCGCGAGTGGCAGCTTTAAGATAGGGTGGTCTACGTCGAAGGCGTCCGTTCGAGGGGTACCTATGTACCTGGTAACACTGGAATTATACCGGATTCTTTCAGTCTCAACGGAATGCCGGAATCAGACTGGAATTCGGAGAGTCGATGCCGGACATTTTTTTCCGCGCTCTTTGGTCGTCGGCGTACAAGCGTTCGAAACAGAAAAGGAAAAAGACAGAGAGAGAGAGAGAGAGAGAGAGAGAGAGAAAGAGAGAAACAGAAAGAAAGAGAGAGAAAGAGAAAAAGAAAGAAAGAGAAGGATACAGCAGCAACGAATGGTTGGATAGAGATTGGTGCTAGAAAGAGAGAGAGAGGGAGTGGTAGGTGCGCGCGCGCACACGCTTATTACGACGCAACGACGGGCCGATTTTTTTCCACCGGAGGCCACCTCGATCTCTCGACAAATTGAATTCGACCACCATCTCCCTCAACTCTCCCTCTCCTATAGCTACTCTCTTCGTTCTCTCTCTCTCTCTCTCTCTCTCTCTCTCTCTCTCTCTCTTACTTTCTCTCTCGCTCTCTCTTGTGTCGGCTAATAAGAGCCCGGAACTTGAATTTTTCGTTGCTTTGTCGGAAAATCATAAAAATTAGCAGGCCCGTTCGGGCACGGATTTATCGTCGGTATAACGGTCCGGAACCTTTGCCCAGTACCTCCTCTTTAATTGCTACCGTGCGCAACGTGTCGCTGGTTTATTCTTTTTTCTTTCTTTCTTTTTTTTTTTTTTTTTCCTTTTTTTTCCGCCTGTATCTTTTTTCCCCTTTTTTTTTTAGCTAGTTTTTTTTTTTGTTACCCTCTTTTTTCGTTTTCTTTCTTCCTTTCTTTCTTTTTGTTCTTTATCATCATTATTTCTACAAGAAAAAGGAAAATAACGGGCCATCAGGGGGGGGGGATGAGTGGGTGGTTGATTGGATGATGGGTGATGAAGAAAAAAACATGACTGTATCGTCTCTTTGGATTTATTCATTACTAGATTTTTTAGGTTTATATTCTCATACGTTATAAATTATTATTTATGGTTCGCTATTAGTAGACTTGAAAAAGTTTTACCTAGATAAAATTAATATTCGATTTTATAATGCACGGGAAATATTATCGACGGAGAGAACAAAGAGAGAGAGAAAGATTGTGAGAGAGAGAGAGAGAGAGAGAGAGAGAGAGAGAGAGAGAGAGAGAGAGAGAGATTATGAGAGAGCGAGAGGGAGAGAGAGAGAGATTATGAGAGAGCGAGAGTGAGAGAAAAAGATTGAGAGAGAGAGAGAGAGAGGAAGAGAAAAAAAGATTATGAGAGAGAGAGAGAGAGGGAGAGAGAGAGAGAGAGAACGCAATAAAATCCAGGGAACAAATCTAGGCACACGCTGCTAGAAGCGAAGTCGAAAATGTATCGATCGCCGGTTCCGAAACATCGTTGCGGTTGGTAGACACGAATATACGTAGAACATATGTATATGTGTAGAAATTTAATGTCCGATCGAGGCAAGAATAGTCTGTTACATGCCTCATCCACATTGGCCGAGTTACCTCAAAAATATCAAAAATGATCAAACGAACGAGGCATATACTTACCTCACCTATCGATAGAGAGAATCCTTCAAGTGTGATCTTGGAAGAAATCCTGAAGAAAAAAACAAAAAAGAAATTGGATACGTTCGAATTTTTATGAGGAGACACACACACAGACACACACACATATATATACCTTTTTTTCCGTACCCCGAGCCGTTTGTGACTTGCGATGTTACTTCAATGTCGCTTATTTGTCGAGCATAATCTCGTTCACTTTGTCCATTTCAATAAGCATTCCAAAGTTCATCCTCAATCTTTCTCTCTCTCTCTCTCTCTCTCTCTCTCTCTCTCTCTCTCTCTCTCTCTCTCTTTCTCTTTTTCTTTTTTTTCTCCTTTTTCTTCCATTTTCTTGGACTCCGTAAAGGACTCGCGACGCGTTTGCCAGAAATATCAATTTGTGCTGGAGTGGCAACAGTTTGCTTGATTTGGCACGGGCCGGCAGCTTACGTCCGAAATAAATCTTCATGTTCGCGCGAGTACACACGTACTGACACGTAGACACACGTATATACACCCGCGCATATGACGCGGGATGGACGGTGAAACGGAAAAGCGATTGTCCTCTTTCGAATTTGACACTACTCATTCTATCTTTCTTCCTCGTTTGTCTGTTTTTGAGAAAAGTATCCCTTTTCTCTTTTCGCGATTCAAAGTCACTTTTATACTTTTTTCGTATATATATATATATATATATATATATATTTTTTTTTTATATATATATATATTTTTATATGTATAGTTTTATATATATATTTTTTTTTCATATAGACATATATGTGTAAAAAAAAAATGGCAAGAAAAAAGTTAACTCCCAGGCTCAATTCCCTAATATAAAAATCGTAATAAAATTATGAAATAAATGAAACGTGTCAAAATTGGTATAGATAGACGTGCCAGTGTAACAGTAGTTGGAGTTTGGTGAAACAAGTTTGCTGCTTGCCGGTGGATCGATCGGTTGCGATATCTTTCGTAATTTCGAGCTTCACGGATCCAGCATCGTGTCGTATCTTCTTCCTTCCGCCTCGTCTCTGGGCTTCGCCGTGCTGCTAGTTGCCCGGGCAACGACGTTCTTGCTAAAATTTCCACCCTCGCGTTCTCTCTCTCTCTCTCTCTCTCTCTCTCTCTCTCTCTCTCTCTCTCTCTCTCTCTCTCTCTCTCTTTCTCTCTCTTTCCCTCTCTCTTTCTCTCTCGTTGCAAGCACGAGAAACGGGATAGAAGGAATCGAGCACGTTCGAAACGCGTGATTCGCGATAAAAAGACGAAAGTCCGTGTTTCGATCCACAACGAAGAGTGATCCACCATCGAAGTGAGAGGAATCTCGTTTCTTCGTGAATCTCAATATCGTTCACAGTGAACACGGCTTAGTTGATGCGGTGTAGACCCAGGAAGATAAAGCTTTACTCGATAACGTCACGGAAAAAGACATCCCACGCGTGGAAAAATAATAATAAGAGGGTGGGGACAGGCGAGATGTATAATTGAATGAAAGCACAGTGAACAAAGTCCTTTCTTTTACTAAAGAAAAAAGAGAGAAAGAGAGAGAGAGAGAGAGAACGAAGAAAGAGGGAGGAAAAGGAAAAGGGAGACGGAGAGACAGAGACAGAGACAGAGAGATAAAGAGTGAGAAAGGAATGGGTGGGGGTGGGAGGACGAAATGCTATAATTTCAAGCCAGACAGTCATGCGTTATTCAGCGCCGCATACAGACGTTCCCCACTACCCTGTCTCCACCTTCTTATCGTCCTTCGTTCGACCCTCTCTTCTCTTCAATCCCATTCCTCTGTCCCTTTTCCACGCTTCGTTCTTCTATCTTCCTTTTTTCACTTTTTCTTCCTCGTTTTTCCCTTATTTTCTTTTCCTTTCTTTCTTTTTTACCCACTCCCCCCTTTTTTGTATATTTTTTTCTCTCCTTCCTTTTTCCTTCTCTTCGAATTTTTTTCAGATTTTTTTGTATTTTTTTTCCGGTTTGCGAATCAAGTCCCACAGGAAAAATCGTCACGATATTATTGTCATTGCTGTACTGTAAACGAACCTGTCCGACCTTTTTACCTTTTCCCTTCTCCTACCTCCTCTTTCTCTTTATTATTTTTCTTATTCTTTTTAAATGTTAAAAAGACTTCTTCAACTTAGTTGTTGTTGTTGTAATTATTATTATTATTATTATTATTATTATTATTATTATTATTATTATTATTATTATTATTATTATTATCATTATCATTATCATTATCATTATCATTATTATTATCGTTGTTTTTGTTGTTGTTGTTCCAGGATAGCGACAATCTATGGTGGGACTCGTTCGCGACAGAATTCTTCGAGGACGATGCTACGCTCACCCTCACCTTCTGTCTGGAGGATGGACCGAAGAGATACAGTTAGTATAATTGAATATTAAAATGTCAATAAAAAAAAAAAAAAATAAAGAAACACACACGCACTCAAAACACGCTTGTTACGATCATACATTTAAATGTTTTAATCAATGATAAGATCACATTGAATCGTAAGTCGTACGATAAATCTAAATTAATTACGTAATATTAAATACGAAATCGACGTTATTGAACAAAATATTAAATAAATACGATCTCAAATAGAACAATCATTAAAATTTCATACCTTGGCCTTCTTGACAAACGTTCAAGATGAATGGGAAGATGAATGATGGTAACGTTTGCCGGGTCGTACATTTATTTTAAATAATAACTCGCCACCGCGGAGCAATTTTATAGTAGGTGCCACTTTTAATGTCTCTACCCTAGTGTTCGCTCGTATTCTCTTTCTCTCTCTCTCTCTCTCTCTCTTTTTCTCTCTCTCTCTCCCTCTCTCTCTCTCTTAGTAGACGTTCTACTGCAGGAGGATGTATGGCGACAAGGTGATTACACGTTGCTCGCCGCTATCGTCCAAGCTCGCGCGAACGACAGGAGGAGGTACCATCTGCCTCGATGCGAATTATCTCGCACCGAAAGATCGACTTGGCGTTTGTCGTGGGCCTTAAATCTCTCTTTCTCTCTCTTTTCTCTCTTTCTCTTTTTCTTTCTCTCTCTCTCTTTCTCTCTCTCTCTCTCTCTCTTTCTCTCTCTCTCTCTCTCTTTCTCTCTCCCTTTCTTATCGCGTACACGTAAACATATACATACAACATATACAACCACATATCAACCAGTTCGGCCCGTTGCTTTCTACGAGATGGTCGGCTAATAGCACGCTTATCCTTTCAGCGATAGGAAGGACGCTAATACCTAGGTACTTCCGTTCGATATTCGAAGGTGGAGTGACGGAACTTTACTACAACATGAAGCACCCGAAGGAGTCGTTTCACAATACTAGTATAACGCTAGACTGTGATCACTGCGTCATGGTCACGCATCACGGCAAGCCAATGTTTACGAAGGTGAGAGTTTCGTCTGATCTCATACTTTCTTTTTCTTTCTCTCTTTCTGTCTATCTGTCCTCTTTCTTTATTCTTCCGATTGCCTAAAATCAGAGAGAGAAATCTGTTAGGCAAACTGTATCGTTTAAACGAGCATGAAACTAATTTTGCCGATGTTTCCGTTTTAGGTGTGTACAGAGGGTAGGTTAATATTGGAGTTCACCTTTGACGACCTTATGAGGATAAAGTCGTGGCATATGTCAGTAAGAACACATCGAGAATTGGTACCAAGGTCGGTTGTAGGCATGCAGCAAGATCCTACGGTACTAGAACAGCTTAGTAAGAACATCACTAGACAGGGTATCACCAACTCTACTCTGAATTATCTCAGGGTAAGTTTCCAAACATAATAACTTTTATGGAATGATTGATAATCGAAAGAAATAGTAATATCACCAAAGGGGAATGGATTCCATTCGCGAAAGTTTCTCTCTCTCTCTCTCTCTCTCTCTCTCTCTCTCTCTCTTTCGTTGTATATATCCGGGTTACAAGATATATGTTTGTTATATCTACCTTCTTCTTTAGTCGCACGGAAGCGCTTTCACCGTGAACGAACATGCGCGCGCGCGTTTGTACGTACGTATCTGAACGTATTTGTTTCTCGAAAGTCCTCTTCGGTGTTATTCGCATCTCTAGAAATGTAACTTATTAATGTTGTAAAATAAGTATATTCGTTGTATTAAATGTCTTTTTTCTTTTTTTTTTTTTATTTTTCGTATTCTTTCTTTACAGTTATGTGTTATTTTGGAACCGATGCAAGAACTAATGTCGAGGCACAAGGCGTACGCGTTATCACCAAGGGATTGTCTGAAGACGACCTTGTTCCAGAAATGGCAGAGGATGGTTGCCCCGCCGGGTAAGAGAGGTAGACGAACAGTTGCTTTACATGAGAAGCACCAGCCAGTGGAGCCCGAACAAACGGATCAGTCTAAAACGAGATTAATTCGTATTTATCAATTCTTAATGATTGATTATATTTTCTCGATGCTTCTTTCCAAGGACATAACGTCGACTTTTCCCGTTTACTTGGTTATTCCAAATATATCATCCATTACCTCATTATATATATGTATATATATATATATATATATATATATATATATATATATATATATGTCGTATATTCGTTTCGATTTTGATCTTCTTATCTATTCACTTTCATCTGGACATTTCCTATTTCCCTGACTATTGGCCATTCCAACCAAGGTCGACGTAACCGTGGAAGTAAGTAGGCGGTTTCGCGCGCGAACAATTCTATATCTAGCGTGTTTCTCTGTAAAGATCGTAAGAAGGAGTATGTATATATATATATTTATATATATATATATATATATATATATGAATATATATAATATATATACGTAGATTGCTTGAGAAAGAGTGTATCGTCTGTCGATCGATGCATGGCGTGCTTGTATGTGTAAGAGACCTTTGATTACGAAAAGAAAGGTCCACAGCTGGGTAGCGAACTTGGTTTTATCAGTGTGTTCCGTACGTGGCCCTTAGAGTGCTACATCGGGCTAACGATGAAACGTTGACTCGCGATATTCATTCGTTGTTAATCTTTTTTTTTAGAATCACAGAGGCCAACGAGTAAAAGAAGAAAGCGAAAGGGCAGTACCTCTGGGCCGGGAAACAACGCTCCTCCTGCGCCTAGTAAAAAGAGGTCACCAGGGCCGAATTTTTCTCTAGCGTCGCAGGCAAGTGTACGCACTTGACAATGAATCATCGGATTTCGTTGAATCCAGACTTAGGCTCTGAATTTTAAAGTTGTTTAATATATTTTTTCTTTTTTTTCGTAGGATGTGATGGTCGTAGGAGAGCCATCTCTGATGGGCGGCGAGTTCGGTGACGAGGACGAACGGTTGATCACAAGGCTCGAGAACACGCAGTATGATGCGGCGAATAGCTTAGACCCACATAGTCACGACACGACGGGTGGCCCGCCTCCGCATCCTCATCAATTCCATTCAGAGCCAACACCGGGTAACTCTTGGCCACCAGATCGTGGCCCTGGTCCCGGACCTCCGCAAGGTGGACCTGGTAGTCAGGTAATAACCTCTATTAAACTTTAAAAAGAAAGAATCGAATATTCGGTATCTACAGAGAACCGTCTTCTTAACTCCGATTTAGAGATGCTAAAGAGCGGCTGCCCGCGCTCCTATAGGCGAGAGGCGGTCGAAGAACACATCAGAAAACCGTGAGGTTTGTAGAGGAACGGAAGTTATAACGGAGCATCTGGTGTGCGACGTGTTACAGGGCGTCCAGGGTACGCAGGGAGGCGGATCTTCGGGTGTCGCGGGTTCGCAGGATGGCAGTCAACAGCAGCAAGACAAGAAGAGCCCCGCGGTGAGCCAGTGAGGCCAGGAGTCCCCGCGCCCTCCCACCAGAGGGCGACGGGGGCGCAAGCCCAAAAACGTGGCTCCCTAGCGGGGCGAGAATCCGAACCTCCCCACCGGCTATCTTGGCACGTCCGGTTGCGGCACGGGCTGTACGCCTGGCTGCGCTACCGGCTGCACGTCTGGCTGCACGTCTGGCTCTTCTTCGGCCGGCAGGTTGTCGCACGTTGGCGTACCCTTTGGCAGCGTTCCATTCTCTTGTCAGGCAACTGGCATACCACCGAGCCATCATCATCCGGAGCATCAGCAGCATCATCATCCCCATCATCCGCGTTTGGGACATGTAGCCGCGGCAGCCAGTGCTGCCGCCGCTGCAGCCGCCTCTATGGGGATGGAATCCTCCGATTTGGTTGCGGTGGCTCATTACCAGGCCCAACAACTTCAGCGACAATTGTTGGCCGAGCAGTCGGCTCCGGGCACGATGCTGCCACCGTCTGCTCAGTCTACTGGTGGAGGCTTGACGCAGCCGTTACAACAGGGACAGCAAACTCAACAATCCCAGAGCCAGGACCCGCTGCAGAGCTTGGTGCAGCAGTTGCTCTGTCTGCAGCAGATCGAGTATTTCCTCGCACAGCGCGGTCACAAGTGATATACGCCTGCATACATATATACATATATGCGCGTTTAATATATATATGTATGTATGTGTTTATACGTTAAGCGTTTATCTGCGGTGTCTCTTCTACTCCTCCTCCTTCTCCATCGTCGTCGTCGTTGTTCGACTCTCGCACGCGTTAGCTCGTCTCGATAATGACGAGAGAACTTTTATGCGCGTCCGGCGAGAAAAATCTGTATGATTGTTTGTAGCATGTGTGGTGGTGATGATGATTATAATTATGATTATGATTATGATGATGATGATGATGATGATGATGATGATAATGATAATGATGATGATGATGATGATAATGATGATGATGATGATGATAATGATAATGATAATGATGATGATTATGATGTTGTTGATGATAATGATAGTGATAATGATGATAATGATAATGATGATTATGATGATGATGATGATGATGATTTGTACGTGAATGAGAAAGACGGAGAGAGTAAGGCTCCGCGCGTCGACAAAACCGCAGATATTCATCCGAATCTTCTCTTTCTTCGATCGTGAACCGCGTCTCTTCTCTTGCTGCGGCAGCCAACGATGCTCCTGTTCATTCGAATATCTTTTTCTCTCTCCTTGTATTTTGATTTCGAAGGAAAAAAAACAAAGTAAAAATAAAAAAACTTATTTCCATCCCTC
>NC_062194.1:8501661-8506661 GCF_912470025.1 Vespa velutina
GCAAGAAAGTGTGATAGCACGTACTATGCGTGTGCGTATGTATGTGTGATGTTTGTGTACTTGCGCATAAGAGGGTGAGAGAGAGAGAGAGAGAGAGAGAGAGGGTGGGTGGGTGAGAACACGTGAACGATTTCGACACGAGCATGCGGTGGGTTCTAGTATAAATGATCTATTGACAAATGTTGTATATTATTACGAATTATAATGACACTATTATAATTAATTAATTAATTAATTATTATACCCTAATAATGTGAATTGAATTTAAACGACAGAAAAATACATAAAATTACGATGTAATAGGAAGAAAATTTTAATTGTCAGTGAGAAAGTCAAGGAGGAAGAAGTGGAGCTGTTCGACGCGACAGCCTAAGTCGAGAATCGAGAGCGCGAAAGAAAGAGAGAGCGAGAGAGAGAGAGAGAGAGAGAGAGAGAGAGAGCGAGAGTGATCGTGTGAGTGAGATATAGAAAGAGAGAAAGTATGATAGAGTAAGAAAAGAGAGAGAGAGAGAGAAAGAGAGAGAGAGAGAGAGCGTGGATCACGACTATAGCTGAGAATCAAGTGAAAGTATCGATCATAGTGCTGACAGTTCATCGAAGATGGATGCTGGACTCGCATTTATCTGCATGGGACCGAGTTTCATATGTGGAAAGTTTCACGAAGGAAATAATATGGCCGCCATCCTTCTCTACGTTTGCGTTACGTAATCAGAGAGAGAGAAAAAAAAAGGAAAGAAAAAGAGAAAAAAAAAGATATATATTCTCGGAATGAGGAAATTTTCAAGATGTTTCACGTTGTATATCTATTGCAAATCATTATAAAACGTTCCTAAAAATCCTCGTTCCATGATTTTAACGTGCTCTGGCCCTGTGGCTCGCCGACAAAGTGCGCCGCGAGCATTCGCGTTAATTAGCGGCGGCGTCGAGGTTACTACGTGGAACTCGGTAAACCACAAATTCCGAGCCGAATTAGATCGGTCCTTTTGGATTGAAAATTAAACCGATAACTAACGAGGACCGTTCTTTCTACTTTTTCTTTTTTTTCCCTTTTTATATATACATATATATATATATATAATAAGGAATTTATTTTTCGGCAAACGTAGGCAACGAGAAAATGTTCCATTAGAATATTTGTACGGGATACATTCGATACGATTCATTCTTTATTCATTTGTTCAGAAAAAAAAAAGAGATTTCGAAACGCATTTACATGTCAGACTTTTCGGTAAAAATAAAGGAAGAAAAATATTGTTATATATTTTTCAGATTATAAAAAGAGACATGTAACGAAACACTTGATGAAAGAAATATCTGGCAATCGTCGTGAACGCGGTCCTAGGCCGATATCGATATGTCCATGCTCTACTTATCCAGCACTATTTTTATTTAAGAGACACGAAAGGTATTCCAAACGATTGTTGATAAATGATCAATCCTGTGTGTATAATGCAGAAAAAAGAAAAAAAAAAAAAAAAAAAAGAAAGAAAAAAGGAAGAGTTAGTAAGCGAACGGCTTATCGTCGTTCCAAGTTCAGAGGATCTCTCGTTTTTTTTTTCTTCTGATTTTGTTTTTCTCTTTTTTTTTTTCTTTCTTTTTCTTTTTTTTTCCTTCTCTTTTTCTTCTCTACTCTATCAATCGTTCCTAATCTCTTCCTTCTTCTCCTCCTCCTCCTCCTCCTCCTCCTCCTCTTCCTCCTCTTCCTTCTTCTCCAGTGCCCATCGATTTTCTATTAGCTAAATCTATCCTCTTTTTGATCTTTGTTTTAAAAGAAAAATAAATTTCATTTCTTAACAAATAAATTTGTCCTATATTGTTGTAAAAAATCTTTCTTCTGTAAATATCGTCCTCTGAATTTGGCACCAATCCGTGCCTGTTGGTCGAGGTGAAACACGGTTGTTGATCGGTGCATGTACCACGAATCGCTAATTATCAAGATCGGTCTTGAGCGATAAACCATGCACCGATAGTGTATAAAAGAAAAATAAAAAAATAAAAAAAAAAAAATAAATAAAAAACAAGAGAAATAAAAATTAGCGCAATTTAGGAGCGATTCGAATTGTGATCGTGAATGAAAAGGAGAGAACGAGAAAGAAAGAGAGAGAGAGAGAGAGAGAGCGAAAGAGAGAGAGAGAGAGAGAGAGAGAGAGAGAGAAAGAGAGAGAGAGAAAAGTAGCCCTTTACCTTCTTTTATGTGGACATGGGCCATCTTGGTATATTATATTAATATACATTCAAAGCTGGCCTATCGCCATGACCAATAAAAAGTAATACAAAGAAGCAAGAATGTGAACGAACAAAGAAAGAAACAAAAAAAAAAAAAAGAATAATTGACATCTAATTACATTTTTACGCACTCCAAATTTTTATCCTCGTCATTTGTATCATAGTGGAACATGTGTTTAAAGAAGGATCCACATTATATGTATGTAATCAAAATTGTAACTGAAAAAAGCGTTAATAAAAAAACGATACTCGAAAAAAAAAAAAAAGACAGAAAGAACTCTACTTTACCTACCGCTCAGGATCAAACTCGTCTCGGCCATTCTGCACCATTTCAGGTAATGTAGAAAATATATGAGACAATTGTAATTTACTTATTACATAATTTTACTTACCATGTTATTTCTATTATTAATTGTAATTATTATTTTCAGTTTCTTTAAATTAACGAAAATTCATGGTAAAGATTAATTTGTCGATATCATTAAAGATATTGTTTGATATTTACAGTCGGTGAAAAAGTGAAAGAACCGAGCACTATCTGGTGGTAGTTTTATGAATCTATAAAAACCCGTTGCACACTTGCAACGGACCTTTTCTATATAATCAATATTATTTCGTGAATTCCAAAAAATAAATAAGAGGAAAAAAAAAAAGAAAAAGAGAAAGGAAAAGAAAAGAAGAAGATGTCGTGACTCGAATGAACTAACGAAATTGATTCAACGAATTATTCTTAACAAACTCATTTATTAAAGTACTAAAAGGGATGGAAATGAACAAAATCGAGAAAAAGTTACACATAAATATTATCAAGTAGTAAGAGTTATAGTAAGTAGTACGAAAATTACGCGCGTGTCTCTCGTTTTAAAGACGACTTTGCAGAGGCACTATATATACATATTATATATTTTCCTATATACCATATATATTACATATGATATCGCTATGTCACACCGCGTGATACGTATAATATGTAATATATATTTATATATTATTATTATATATATATATATATATCTCAGTGTGTTTCTGTTCTTGGACGGGAATCCGGAAGGGTATTTCGGGGAGGAAAACGGTGGATCGTCGATCTCTGAATTTAGATCGTTATCATCTCTGTGTCGTGAGATCGACATAGCTTAGCCGTCATTCTATTTTATTTCTTTTGTTATGTTCTGTTATTTTTCTATTCTTTTATTTTTTCTGTTGTTTTTTTTTTTTATCTTTTTTATTTTTATTATTTTTTTTTTTTTGTTTTTTTTTATTTTTTTTTTTTTTAATTTTTTTCTTCTTTTTATTACTTGCGGAAGGATCAGAGAAAGTCAGGAGTCTTTCCATGAAAGAATTGATCTATTTTATAGCATTTCATTTCAAGAAAAAAGAAAAGATGACTCTTATAATTATAACAAACACGTCGTTCAATTACGAAGGAGATTGACACATCCGACTCTTTCGCTTCTTTTTTTTCCACTTTTTTTTGTTTTAATAATAATACGCGAAACAAACCTCCTCTCTTCTCTCTCACAAATTTATCCTATTCACACACTCTTTCTCTCTCTCGTTCATTCTCTCTCTCTCTCTCTTTCTCTCGTTCATTCTCTCTCTCTCTCTCTCTCTCTCTCTTTCTCTCGTTCATTCTCTCTCTCTCTCTCTCTCTCTCTCTCTCTCTCTGTCATTCTCGTTATTTCCCATCGCTTTATCCTTCCTTCTATTCGAAAATCTTATATTTTCTCACATCCATTTCGATTTTCATATCTCTTCATTCGATTTTCTCTCTCTCTCTCTCTCTCTCTCTCTCTCTCTCTCTCTCTCTCTCACACACACATACATTCGATCATCCTCGCGTTTCTCGAAAAAAAAAAGTTCATCCAATATCGGCGGTCCGTGAACTTTTTATATTATAGATTTTCTTTCTTTTTATTTTCTATTTTTGGTATGTGACTGTATACAAATATGCTAGTTTAATAGAAAACATAAAAATCATTAACTTCGTCGTTGTCATCGTCGTCGTCGTCGTCGTCGTCATCGTCGTCGTCGTCGTTATTGTATTTTTTTTATGCACGCTTATCTTGTCGGAGGAAAAATAACGATACCGTCATTTTTAGGACTTTTTTTTTTAGAGACAAAACTCTTTCCTCCCCCGGAGGTAAAAACCACAATACTTCTAACAGGCAAATCGACAGACAGGCAGCAGACAAACAGATAGTCAGGCGGTATGTGTGTGTGTGTATGTGTGTGTGTATAATGTGTGTCTCTCTGTATGTCTGTGTTTCTACATGTGTACCTATGTACGTGTACGTGATAAGTGGAAATGGAAGTGGATGTTACACTCCTTTTTTTCTTCCTTTTTTCTCTCATTCTATTTAGCGACAAACCCTACGTATAGTGGACTATACTCAGAGACAGTCATTTTAATTTGATATATGATTTCTTGCATCTCTATTATACTCTCTCTCTCTCTCTCTCTCTCTCTCTTACTTTCTCTCTCTCTCTCTCTCTCTATCATTCTCTTTCTTTCTTTCTCTCTTTCTCTTATTTTAATTGCATTCTTCAGCCTCTTCATAAATAATACATACCTACAGCGCACACACACACACACACACACACACGCACATCCACACACAAACGCACACAGACGCACGCAAGTTTCTATTTCTTTTCTTATCTTTTCTTTTCTTTTCTTTTCTTCTCTTTTCTTTTCGCATTATGTATCTTATTTTTTTTTCGTTTGCTTTTTTCGTTTTCTTTTTTTTTTTTTTTGAGTTTCTTTTTACCTTTTC
>NC_062194.1:8511661-8514161 GCF_912470025.1 Vespa velutina
ATCATCGTAGTTATACGAGTATTTACGAACGACCTTTTTTTCTTTTTTTATTTTTTTTTTTTTTTTATTTTTGGTTTCTTTTATCTTTCTTTTACTTTGCTTGGTTATTGTTTTCATCTATACGGTATATTATATTGTGTATGTGTAATGTTTTTTTCTTTTTCTCTTTTTTTTCTTTTTTTTTTTACACATGAAACTATGTTTCTCTTGCTGTACTAATAGAAAAAAAGAAAAGATTTTGTTACTTATATTTTTTCCCCTTTCTTTCTTTATCATTCTTTCGTACTTTCTTTCTCTCTCTCTCTCTCTCTCTCTCTCTCTCTCTCTCTCTCTCTCACTCTCGCTTATTCTCTATACGTTTTCCTTTTTTCCTATCCTTTCTCTTCTCCTTCTGCTCACGCGCAAACTCTCATACTATCCTTCTCTTTCTCTCTCTTTCACACACATTTTTATTCGTACAATTTGAAACATTTTCTCTCTCTTTCTCTTTCTCTCTCTCTCTCTCTCTTTCTCTCTTTCTCTCTTTCTCTCTTTCTCTCTCTCTCTCTCTCTCTTTTTCTCTCTCTCTTTCTTTCACAATTCTCTCCAATTAACTAATCTTTCTCTTCTACTTTCGAAGACTCCATTTTAAATATTAATTCGAGTAATCGATTCGCCTATCGAACGCCCTAAAGTCAAGTGTCGTATTTTTAGAAAAAGGTAAAAAATTCGCCATCTTAAGCTAACCGTCCCTTTTACCCCCACATCTTTTTGTTTTTCATCATTTATCCATCATACATTTCAGCGTTATTACATCTCCGCTATTTCTACGTTTTTATCACATTCTCTCTTTCTCTCACTCTCTCATTTTCTCACTCTCTCTCTCTCTCTCTCTCTCTCTCTCTCTTTCTCTCGCACAAAATGAAATCTTCCCGTTCTTCCTTCGTATCCTTTCCATCGTTCTACGTCCGCTTCGTGTGCGCTCTTCTCCTTAACTTTTTTTTTTATTTATTCAATACGAAAATATTCATTGTTATTAAAAAATTTCTCTTTGTCTGTCCTTAAATCTTAATCGCCGTTGAAAAATTTCGTTCGATGCTCGAGGTATGTGGCATTTGTTTTAAAAAAAATTGCTCGGAAAGTCGAGCAGCTGGGACAAAAATCCTGAGGAGGATGGAGGATCGAGGGTTATGGTGGTGGTGGTGATGGTGTTAGTGGTGTTAGTGGTGGTGGTGGTGGTAGTGTTGAGGAAAAATCATTTTTTCCGAAAATGACTATCCGCTTTCTATCGATCATTATCGATCGTTTCAGAAGCAAAAAGCACGATGGAAAGGTTGCGGGTTGAAAAAACGTCTGCCCGATCGAGAACGTCCCGTTTTCTTTTATAATTCCAAAATATCCCTTCTTCCTCGTCTTCTCCCTTACTTTGTGTGTACGTGTACTTATATATATATATGTTTTCCTGCGTGCGTACGTGCGTGTATATATGTGTGTATGTGTACGTGTGTGTCCCAATGCTTTTCGCAATGTCGTCTTGCTCGTAAGTATATCATTTAACGTCAATCGGTAAAAAAAAGAAACGATCGATTAACCGAACGATCATATTAATCGATCGATTGATCGATCGATCGAACGATCGGTTACGAGAATTGCAACTACGAACGTTTCCACGCGCGCGTTTCCCTTCTTTTTCTGTATTATTGTTTTTTTTTTTGGTTTTTGTTCTCTTTTTTCTTTCCTTAAAGAATTTATCATGTGTAGAAAAATGTCTTTCTCTCTTTTCTCTCTCTCTCTCTCTCTCTCTCTCTTTTGTTCTTTTGCTCTTTCTTTCATTCTTTTTCTCTTTCTCGCATCGCACATGCATATTCTCGCTCATACTCTCTCTTTTTTTTTAAACATAGAATATACACATTCACATTAAACGCTATATAATATAGAGATTATTTAGAAAAATGAACGGATCAAAAAAGATCGATAGGATGCAAATTGGCTAGCGACGGTGAACGCACTCGACTCATATCGTGCGAGCTCGAGATTGATCGATCGTCTGGTAATCTTCCTATTCCTATTATATTATATATATATGTATATATATATATATATATATATATATATATATATATATATATCGATACCTAAACGCTAATAGCTAAGAGTAATCATTGATTAAAACAGTTATACACACTTTCTTTCTCTCTCTCTCTTTCTCTCTCTCTCTCTCTCTCTCTCTCTCTCTCTTTCTCTCATTTCTCTCTCTCTCTTTTTCTCTCTCTCTCTTTTCACACGGTACATTTTCATTCCTCCTCTTCCTCCTATCTTTATTATTCGCTTATAATACATATGTATTTGTTCTCCTCTATTTCTCCTTAATAAAAAAAATCCACGGGTTTACGGGAATAAGAAAAAAAAATTCTCTAATTATTTTTCTCTTCTTTTACTGAAGATGTCTCGTCTCGCCAGTTCAGAAATAATGAACGAGGAGGAATCTGTCGCTTTCGTGTGAATGGAAGCAAAGAGAGAA